>NW_026057582.1:41254249-41522141 GCF_023721935.1 Panthera uncia | reverse complement strand
GGCGGCGCGGGGGGGGCGGTGGGGGGGGGGGGGGGATCTGGAATTACAACTGAAGCAACAGCTTCTCCAAATGCAAGTTTGAACTACTTATCACTTGAGCTGGGTAATTCTCTTTATATCCCACCATAAGGGAGCACCGCAGCCTAAAAAGGTAAAGGAGGGTGGGGTGAGAGGGGCAAAGATTTCGGTGTGGATTCCCTTCCAGATTCTCCACTTACTGACTGTGTGACTTGGAGCAAGTTACATAATCTCTCTGAGCTTGAACTGTCTCATCTGTAGAGGAGGGACAAGAATAACCATCTTGCAAGGTCACTATGAGAATTAAATAAAATATATTCCAAGAGGCTCAATACGATGCCAGCTTTTCGCAAGTACTGAGCAAATACCCCCTCCCCCTTCAAGGACCACCACAGACAAGGGAGACATCTGGTATTCTGTAGGCTCCTCAGGCCTGTAAAGCACCTTAACTTTGAAAGCATCTTCACAGGTGTTTACTTACTTTGCTTTTCTACAAAGAGAGAGAGAGAGAGAGAGAGAGAGAGAGAGAGAGAGAGAGAGAGAGAGAGAGAAAAGGAAGATGTGAAGAAAAGAAATACAGGGGCGCCTGGGTGGCTCAGTCGGTTAAGCGTCCGACTTCAGCTCAGGTCACGATCTCACAGTCTGTGAGTTCGAGCCCCACATCGGGCTCTGGGCTGATGGCTCAGAGCCTGGAGCCTGCTTCCGATTCTGTGTCTCCCTCTCTCTCTCTGCCCCTCCCCCATTCATGCTCTGTCTCTCTCTGTCTCAAAAATAAATAAACATTAAAAAACAAAAAAGAAATACAAAAAGAGGGAGCTGTGGCAGAAAAGGAAGATGTGAAGAAAAGAAACACAAAAAGAGGGAACTGTGGCAGAAAAGGAAGCTGTGAAGAAAAGAAATACAAAAAAAGGGAACTGTGGCAGGAATGCAGGACATTGTAAAACAAAAACAAAAGCCTACAGCCCCATCGGACATAGAGATGTGGCATGTGACTCAATCAGAGGCTCTCACGAGGCAGATGAAGGTCAACTGACAGCGAGTCAAGTCCGCAGTAAATGCTCTCCAATTAAAATAAAAGTCAAGCCTCTGAGTTTGTTGTGAATTTGACCCAGAAATTAAGTTTTGAGAAGAAAGAAGTCTTGCTATTCCAGCCACCTGCACGTGGAATAATAGTGGCACTTAGCCTTGCTCATCACTGATGTGTATTCCCTGGTGGGACCCTAAGGGATACGGCTGAACCACGCTACCCTATTAAAACTTCCTAAATATAGCCTCTGAGGTGCAATGTCTGCTGGACCCTTTTACATGTCAAGATCCAAAGCAAGTTACAGATCTGCAGTGCAGATAGAATTGGGGCCCAGCGGAAGCCCACACTGTGCCCTTCCCCTCTCCACCTTTTGGGGGCTACTTACATGGAACCGCTGGGTATCTTCCAAGATAGAGATGAGTTAGGCAAAAGGAGGAGACAGTCCTCCACCAGCCTGGCCCATCAGCATTGCCCCTCTGGCCTTTGACTAAGTCTTCAGAAAGAGACGGCTTTGAGAAATAGCCACAAACTATACTCACATATATCTGAGAGACACTGGCCACAGCAGGCAGTGGAACTTTGGGGGCATAGGACAAAGACAACGAGTGGAGAAAAGGAGCTGTCCCCATGTCACTAGTGTGACATTTTGCCCAGTGATCAAGTGTGCTAGCCCAATGGACCTGGGTTTGAATCCAGGTTCTGCCATTTTCCAAGTATATGAGGTGGGGCAAGTTTGGTAACCTCAGTTTCATCATCTATAAAATGGACACAAAAATGGAAGCGTCTCTTAAGAGTCTCTCTGAGGCCTACATGAGACCCATGTAAAAGCAGTGCCTACAACTATTCTCAAGTCATTACAGAAAATAACACACTTACAGTATAATCCTCTGACACAACAAAGTAGCTTAATCCCAGAAGTAACAGCAGACCACAGACCCTTGGAAACCGTTCTCCGTGAGGACTGAAGGGACAGTAATAACAACGGCGATAGCAGAAAGCACCTGCATAGTGCTTCCTATGAGCCAGGTGCTGTTCTCAGTGCTCTAACTGATTAACTCATTTGGTTCACACAGCAATTCTTATGAAATGAAAATATTATTATAATCTTTATTTCACAGATGAGGAAACGGGCATGGAGAGGCTAAATAATCTGCCCGAGATTACAGGACCCGTGAGTGTCAGGGCAGGTCCAACCCAGGCAGTTAGATCCAGAATCTTGCCCTCCACCATTAGGCAACACAACCTCTCGATACCATGGCCCAATGCCAACCAAGACGTGGCACCACACTGGGGCCCGCTAGAGTACAGCCCTTCTCACCATACCAGCCATAAGGCGTCTCACAAACATCAGTATTCACAGAGCAGCTCAATCAAGCGTGCAGATGCCCCAACAAGATCCACGGTACCAGTGGGTTGGACAGAGCAGGGCGGTCCAGGGCAGAGGACAATGGCACCATTAGTTGTGGCAGGAATCACAGAGGGACAGTCCCAGCTGGCCCAGCAGCCAGCCATACCCCCAGGAGAGGAAGAGGAGGAAAGAAATGGTAAATTCCCCACGGTGGTGAGTGCTCTGGGGTGGTAGCACTCTCTAGTAAATTCCTGTGGGACACATTAGTGGGGGCTAGAAGTCTAGCGTTAGTGGGGGGGGGGGGATTAGAGCTATTCTGGTTTTTAACTATAGGTATTATAGTCAGAGTTACCCCTAAATTGGCCCTCCTGAAGAAGCCCACAGCTGTAAGCATCTGAACATCAAACCTTTATCTTGCTGATTATAAATTGTAAGTTCCTGAAAGGCAGAGAATGCGTCTCTTGCATTTTGATAGTCCCCACCAGTTGCCTGAGGCCTCTTTTCACACAGTAGGCCATCAATAAATGTGTAATGAAGTTAACCAAATATAGTTAATAAAGATTTACTACCTAGGGCTAGCCCTTAAAACAATTACATTCAACTTTGCAATTTTCTTTGTAGAGGCGATGGCATAAACCAAGTTTTCTGCTCTTAAGTTTCAGTAAGAACAAAAAAGCTGGTAACGGCAAAACTAAAGACCTAGTCCAACCTCTGAGCACATTTATTGCACAGTGACTCTAAACACTAAGGCAAAGTCCTTCCTCTGTAGTGAAAAGAATATAAATTATATATATACATTTACATATATATATCATATATATAATTATATATAAATTACATATAAATAGGCTCTTTGCAAACTCAATCTTGTTGCTTCCCCTGAGTAAAAGCATTCATGGCCAATAGCAGCTTTCATTATTATTATTACTATTATTATTATTGCTAACACTTACCAATCCTGAATGTATCCAATCCAATGTTATTTGTTGCTATGATTCAAAGAAGAAAAGTTGCTGCAGTTTGTGCCATAACTCTTTAAGTCAATTGTTGTCAAATGTATAAAGGTGACTTCAGGTCAGCCTGGAGCACTGGTTGCCATGTCCCAATGTCTGGACCCCTGGTGCAGGACTAGACTAGGGCCAGAATGTGATGGAGTGAACATAAATTAAAGGAGACTGCACCTTCTTTCATGGAACCCCCAGAGATGTTAGTCATGGAAATTGAAAATCGCCGTTCTACAAAATAAATGTAATTTAGCAGTGCTTTAACAGATACCAACTTCTCAGTGACAATTTTAACAAGGGTCAACAAACGATAGCTTGTGAGCCAAATCTAGCCCATCTCCTGTTTTCCAAAGTAAAATTTCATTGAACACAGCCACACTCATTCATTTATGTGTTGTCTGTCGCTGCCTCTGCCACACTATAAGTGCAGAGTTGACTAGTCTCAGAAGAGGCTGAATGGCTTACAAAGCCAAAAATATTTTCTCTGTTCTCTACCGAAAAAGTTTGCCAATCCCTGGTTTAGATTAACACCAACAGTCACAGACACCATTATCTCATGACAATTTGGAATGATACCAAAATTCATTTCACCAATCCAGCCCAACCTCCTAAGACATCAGAATGTAATTAGGGTCATTAAGTTTTCTTATGCATTTATGAAGTTCACTCCTTGAGTCATCAACCCAATGCCTGTTAAAGAGGCATAAGCTTTGCCATAAGGTGGTAACAGGAGAAGTAGAAGAGATAGGTCCTGCCCCATTTATATTGACAACTGGCATCTCATTCCTGTGCAGAAAATCAAATATGTGGTTCTTATTGCATTTCCTTCCATACGTGAGTGTTGTGTCTGTCTCTTTCATGAGCTGAGACAAACTCTAAAACATTAAAATGCATAAGTAAGATGATGCTTGTCTAGCTGCGGCCTTGCTAGCCAGCCCACCCCCAAACGGCTCCCTGGCCAGACAGCACTTGCCTAATGACGTGTGAACGCCTCCTGCAGGAGCCTCGAGACCCCACTCACTACACATTTTTCTTCCCTCACCTCGAATTCCCTCTAAGTATCAACTACATCTCCCAGGAGGCTTGACAAGCAGAGAATAGCAGTGTTCTCATTCTTTCCAATAATAACTTATTTTTCTTACATTCCTCCTCCCAAGCCCAAACAGCGGAAAAGTGTAGATGGAGGAAAATTTAAGAAGTGAAAAGGAAAGACAGTGATGAGTTAACATGTCGTAAAGACAAAGGTTGTTGGAAAAAGAAGAAAGAGGTGTGCAGGACTACGCCAAAGGTAAAAACCTTATCAATAAAGAAGCAATAGCGAGCCAAGCTGTCAAAAGAGAAGGAAGTAAAAACTTGACAGTGCAGGGAATGCAGGACGTTTTAGTTTTACCGTAACACTGACCTTGTTCTTTCAAGGCACATCTTATGTTTTGCCTGAAAGGATGGGCCTGGTATTGCACTTCGTGGCCCTGCACTCCAGGGAGAACCGCAGTGATGGTGGCAGATCTCTCTTCACAGCTATTAAGCCCCATGCATGTAGAATCTCATTTTCACAAACTCCAGAGTGCGTTGTAATGTCTTTGTTTTACTTCTCGCTAAATGGAACCAAATGGCTACACTGCAGAAGAGGCTATTATCTACTGATAATTACTGAGCCAAACGAAATCAAGTACCGAAACTCAGACACCGGCTCGGGATCCACCTCAACTAGTCATGCAGAAAATCAGTCTCCCTGTACTCCACATTTCCACCATGCAGAAACCTAGCTCAGGGCCTGCCTGATTTGGGATCCATCACTCCAACACCTGAACAAAGCATCTGTTTACCACCTCAAAAGCTGAAAACACGTGATATCACTGGACATTTAGGAGATGTTCGTTTTATTGATAATAAAAAATACGGTAGAGTTTCCCTACCTATTCATAGATTGGGAAGTGGAGCTGGAATCAGGATAAAGCCTTAAGGAAGATGCCTAGAGCACAAAATTTAAGGAGGCACTCACTTCCAGGATCACGTAAGCACAGAGTCAGCAATCTCTGAGCAATGGGCGATGGGAGTTTGTGGATAAATGCTTCACCCTTCCATCCCTCCAGTGTACAATCTGAGCTGCATTCTATAAGCAATGCAGAAGGATATTATGATTGTGCTCCAGTTGCCCAAGCAGTAACCACTTGAAATAAACATTTGTATTTGCTTTTCCCTCCTCCTCCTGTTTCATCCTTTTGAAATTCTCACTCAAGTTCCATGAAGTCACCCCTCAACTACCATTTCCTAAATGCAAGCCTATACCCCAGGTTCTGCCTTCTGAGAAAACCCAACCTAAGAGAATTGGTGTGGGATTTGCTATAGGAAGCAGATTCTCGGGACTGGATTTTGGAACTAGTGACTGACCAGGGACCAGGGACACTATCTTAACACTCACTTGTAGCAAATGGAAATGAGGTATAGGTGAATAGTGAACGATTGGTTTCTGCACTTGAACAGGATAGGGAGAATGAGAATTTTAAGAATTGGGGGTTAGCTGGCATTCATTAACTGCAACCATAAGGCATATTGTGTTCAAAATTAGGTTCCGGATTTATTACTAAAGACATAAAGGGGCGCCTGGGTGGCTCAGTCTGTTGAGGGTCTGACTTCAGCTCAGGTCATGATCTTGTGGCTCGTTGGTTTGAGCTCTGCATTGGGCTTGCTGCTGTCAGCACAGAGCCCACCTCAAATCTTCTGTCCCCCTCTCCCTCTGTCCCTTCCCTACTCTCAATCTCTTGAAAATAAATCAAACATTTAAAAAATTATAAAAAAATACGTAGAACTACAAGAGGTCTTTGATGTGTCTCCTATGTCTAAAGTATACCAGTGGACTTGATAGGATAGGAGTGGGCCCCTGAGACCTGGATGTAGAAAGACCTGATATCTTGTATCTCTAGAATCCTTTGACTTCTCCCACCCTAGAATAAGCAGCACCCTTTCTCGTTCCAGAGAACAGCCTCCTCTCACCTGGAGATCTGCCTCACGTGAGGCCGGTGCTTCACTAAGGCTTGTCCCCCTCCAGAGCTAGTCCGCTTTCTGTTCCTGAAATCTGTATGAAGGTGCACCACAGCCCAGGGAAGGAATACAGTCCCTGCTGTGGTAGAAAGGAGGATACATGCTCATAGCATTGCAGGACCTGATAATGTATACAAGTAGGGACCTGGAGACTGGAGAATACAGATCTTTGAGGTTCTGGACTAGAAGGCAGAAAATATAGGTGGGATCAGGAAGAATTTCTCCCATGATTTGGGAGCTTGATATTCTGGTGAGACCACCCAAGACTCGTCCAAAAAGATGCCTCGAGTAGCCTCTTGAAGACTGAGCATGACAATGGCCCACAGTAAATGAGAGAGAGGTCATGAACTTGCCCTAGCACAGTACTGAGTGGGAGTCAGAAGACTCCAAGAGGTGAGAATACTGGAATGAATTTAAGGTTAGAGAACCCCGCACCTGAATTTATACTCCAGAAAGGCCCAATGGCAGAATGCACAGGTGATACTCCCTGAGAAACTAGTCAGTGGCTGTCCTCTGTAAGTTAAAGCTGACAGTATGAGATACTGTTGGGGAACTGGGCTCCTGACTTCAACATCAACATATCATGGCGTTGATGGTATGTGGAGATGGCAGAGGCCAAATGGTGGCACTTCATCATCAGAGACAGGGTGGAAATAATTACGTTCATGGCATGGAGTCTGGAGTGGAAGTCAGGGGGCTTCATCCTCAATAAACTGAAATATACGGCTGTGAAACCAACAGGTGGAAGTAGGAATGGGCCCTGTCCCCATTCCTCTCAGTGGCCCCCTTGCTGAACGTGTGTTTCTTTTCTCTACAACCTTAGCAGCATTTGCTTGTGGACCAGATGTCCAGGAGGTTCACGGAGAAGTGGAAACTTCTACCAGAGGACACAGTGTGAATGTGAAGCTATAATTCCAGTTTATCATATGGGCTTCTCATTCCAGTAGACTAGTAGCCAAAGAAAGGATCACTTGGTCACAGTGGGAGTTACTGACCCTGACTGCAAAAAAATGAAGAACCTAGGATTGCCGCTATATAATAAGAGCAGAAAAGAGAGTGTCTAGAAACTAGAGAATGCACAGGGATATTTCATGTGCCCTGCAATCATATTAATCGGAAATCTCGGCAACCATGATCCAACGGGTGTTAAAAATAAAAATAGACAAGGGCTCAGACCTCAAAGGGATGAAGATCTGCATCACTGACCAGGCAAGCAACTAAGACATGCTGAAATAATGTCTAAGCATGAATGAATTCTAGAATGGTTACAGAAGAGTGTGATGATGAATATTAATTATAACTTCAAGAACAATTGCAAAGTGAAGACTGTACCTTGTTCCAATAACCCTGCTGTCTTACACCTTTCATAGGATTGCAGCAATTTTGCTGATAACCTGATACCATTTTTACGAAAAACCAATGGCAAGCATCACATTTAATGGTAAAACTCTAGAAATACAGTATTTCCTTTAAATTCAGTGTCAGGACAAGGATCCAGGCTGAGAATTCTAGTTAATACCCTGCAGACATCCTAACCAATGTATTAAATCAAGAAAAAATTGAGAGATAGAAGAATTGGAAAGGAAGAAATAAAATTGTCCTTTATTGTACATGATATGATTGTCAGTATAGAAAATCAAAGAAAATCTGAGAATGAATTACTAACACTGATAAAAAGATTGGCCAACTTGTGAAACACAAAATCCACATTCTAAAATCAATAACATTCCTTTAAACCCGTAATATTGGATTAGAAGGTAAAGTGTAAAGATATCATTCACAGTGAAGGATGTAAAGATAGGTGATGTGGAGAAAATTACAAAAACTTTATGAGAAAACCTAAAATACATGAATAAACAAAAAGATAACACTTGAGGATGAGGAGAATCTCCCAATTAATCCACAAGTCAAATGTAATTCTGGCAGGAATGTCAACAAAGTTATTCATGAAATTTGATAAGTTGATTCCATAATTTACATGGAAAAGCAAAAAGCTAACAAGAGCATAGACGATTTTGAACAAGATAGGAGAACCAATCCTTCCAAATAACAGTGCTTCTTATAAACATGCAGTAATTGAGACTATGTGGTATGGGTAAGGAGATTAGCAAACTGTGGAACAGAAGAGCGAGCTCAGAAATAGACCCAGGCTGGGCTCCTGGGTGGCTCAGTCAGTTGAGCATCTGACTTCAGTTCAGGTCATGATCTCGCGGTCCTTAAGTCCGACCCCCACATCAGGCTCTGTGCTGACAGCTCAGAGCCTGAAGCCTGCTTCAGATTCTGTGTCTCCCTCCCTCTCTGCCTCTCCCCTACTCGTTCGTTCTCTCTCTCCCACCCCCCACTCTCTCTCTCTCAAAAATAAACATTAAAATATTTTAATTTAGAAATAGATCCAGGCCTATGTGAAAACCTGATCACTAGGAGGGGTGAAACTGCTAATAATTGGTAGAATACATAGACGAATAGTGGAATCCTGGGACAACTGGTTATCCATGTGGGAAAAATAGTAAGTTTGAATTCCTATATCATATCATAAACAAAATTAATTCCAGGCATACTGAAAACCTATATATGATAAAATGTAAAATTTTTAGAAGAAATGTAGAATTTTTATGATCTTGTTCCTAGGAAAAGATTTCTGGAAAAAATCACACACACACACACACACACACACACACACACACACACACACACACATCCTAAAAGGCAAAGAGATCAGCACAATGTTTAGCCTACAATGTAGACATCTTTCAGTATATGCTATTATTAATTGATTACGTACATCTTCACTTTATCGGTGCCACTTTGTTCTAAGTAAATTAAGAAAATCAAGAGGATGTTGAAAAGTTTTTAGGGCAGTAGTTAAAGGCAAAATGTGATGCTAGGTTAGAGGAAAATGGCATACCTTATAGGATTTGGAATTCTTCACAGCACAGAAAGGAAGCAATGAGGGAGACAAATGATAAGCCAACACAAGGTATGTTTCTCACTAATAATCAGAGGCGACAATAACTACAGATATCTCAGTAATTAATGGTTTTTTTTGGAACTTCAATTAATTGTTCTCTTCAGAGTATCTGTAACACAGAAACCTAAATTACTTCATATGTTTTCCATTTTGAAAGTATTTGCCAAGTGAGTATGAATAGAAAGGAGGAAAAACTTCCCTTTTGGTAACATAAAACTTTTTGAGTTTTCGATTATGAAATGAGTAAGCCTCTGAGAATGGTTATTTTGAGTGTCAGACCTCATGATGAGGCACTGGATTCTACAAGGATCATCAATCTCAGAAATTTAAATTGACTGAAGCAATAAGAATACTTGGCAAATGTAAATCTAAAGTAGAGGAAGGACTGAGATTTTTAATCATACAGCTAACACCTTGGAAACACGTGTTAACAAAAAGGGAAAGCTTGCAATCCGATAAATTTTATAAAACACCTATTCTTTAATGTGATATATTTTTTCAGCTTGATTTACTACACGAGTTATTAGTCCTATTCCATTTTTCTTAGACTTCCTGTTTCATATTTTTAAGACTTAATTCACTCAACGATTGCCATTGTGGCCTGATCTCTCATATACCTAGTTTGCTCCTTATGATAACAAGTCAAAGGCTAAAACAATGTTATTTCAACCACAACTTCAAAGTCAAACACGCAGCTTCGTCCTAGGCTTTCAGATTTTTGTGACAGCACACCAAATGATACTAGAATCCAGACTATAAAATTGGGTTCTTCTGGCAGGGATTACAATTTAGTGCAGAAATTCACTTTACAGCTCAGTCTACCACCAGACAAAAGCAAATTTTATTTTATTTTATTTTATTTTTTAATATATGAAATTTACTGTCAAATTGGTTTCCATACAACACCCAGTGCTCATCCCAAAAGGTGCCCTCCTCAATACCCATCACCCACCCTGCCCTCCCTCCCACCCCCCATCAACCCTCAATTTGTTCTCAGTTTTTAACAGTCTCTTATGCTTTGGCTCTCTCCCACTCTAACCTCTTTTTTTTTTTTTTTTTCCTTCCCCTCCCCCATGGGTTTCTGTTATGTTTCTCAGGATCCACATAAGAGTGAAACCATATGGTATCTGTCTTTCTCTGTATGGCTTATTTCACTTAGCATCACACTCTCCAGTTCCATCCATGTTGCTACAAAAGGCCATATTTCATTTTTTCTCATTGCCACGTAGTATTCCATTGTGTATATAAACCACAATTTCTTTATCCATTCATCAGTTGATGGACATTTAGGCTCTTTCCATAATTTGGCTATTGTTGAGAGTGCCGCTATAAACATTGGGGTACAGGTGCCCCTATGCATCAGTACTCCTGTATCCCTTGGATAAATTCCTAGCAGTGCTATTGCTGGGTCATAGGGTAGGTCTATTTTTAATTTTCTGAGGAACCTCCACACTGCTTTCCAGAGCGGCTGCACCAATTTGCATTGCCACCAACAGTGCAAGAGGGTTCCTGTTTCTCCACATCCTCTCCAGCATCTATAGTCTCCTGATTTCTTCATTTTGGCCACTCTGACTGGCGTGAGGTGGTATCTGAGTGTGGTTTTGATTTGTATTTCCCTGATAAGGAGCGACGTTGAACATCTTTTCATGTGCCTGTTGGCCATCCGGATGTCTTCTTTAGAGAAGTGTCTATTCATGTTTTCTGCCCATTTCTTCACTGGGTTATTTGTTTTTCGGGTGTGGAGTTTGATGAGCTCTTTATAGATTTTGGATACTAGCCCTTTGTCCGATGTGTCATATGCAAATATCTTTTCCCATTCCGTTGGTTGCCTTTTAGTTTTGTTGGTTGTTTCCTTTGCTGTGCAGAAGCTTTTTATCTTCATAAGGTCCCAGTAATTCACTTTTGCTTTTAATTCCCTTGCCTTTGGGGATGTGCCGAGTAAGAGATTGCTACGGCTGAGGTCAGAGAGGTCTTTTCCTGCTTTCTCCTCTAAGGTTTTGATGGTTTCCTGTCTCACATTCAGGTCCTTTATCCATTTTGAGTTTATTTTTGTGAATGGTGTGAGAAAGTGGTCTAGTTTCAACCTTCTGCATGTTGCTGTCCAGTTCTCCCAGCACCATTTGTTAAAGAGACTGTCTTTTTTCCATTGGATGTTCTTTCCTGCTTTGTCAAAGATGAGTTGGCCATACGTTTGTGGGTCTAGTTCTGGGGTTTCTATTCTATTCCATTGGTCTATGTGTCTGTTTTTATGCCAATACCATGCTGACTTGATGATGACAGCTTTGTAGTAGAGGCTAAAGTCTGGGATTGTGATGCCTCCTGCTTTGGTCTTCTTCTTCAAAATGACTTTGGCTATTCGGGGCCTTTTGTGGTTCCATATGAATTTTAGGATTGCTTGTTCTAGTTTCGAGAAGAATGCTGGTGCAATTTTGATTGGGATTGCATTGAATGTGTAGATAGCTTTGGGTAGTATTGACATTTTGACAATATTTATTCTTCCAATCCATGAGCAGGGAATGTCTTTCCATTTCTTTATATCTTCTTCAATTACCTGCATAAGCTTTCTATAGTTTTCAGCATACAGATCTTTTACATCTTTGGTTAGATTTATTCCTAGGTATTTTATGCTTCTTGGTGCAATTGTGAATGGGATCAGTTTCTTCATTTGTCTTTCTGTTGCTTCATTGTTAGTGTATAAGTATGCAACTGATTTCTGCACATTGATTTTGTATCCTGCAACTTTGCTGAATTCATGTATCAGTTCTAGCAGACTTTTGGTGGAGTCTATCGGATTTTCCATGTATAATATCATGTCATCTGCAAAAAGCGAAAGCTTGACTTCGTCTTTGCCAATTTTGATGCCTTTGATTTCCTTTTGTTGTCTGATTGCCGATGCTAGAACTTCCAGCACTATATTAAACAATAGCGGTGACAGTGGGCATCCCTGTCGTGTTCCTGATCTCAGGGAAAAAGCTCTCAGTTTTTCCCCGTTGAGGATGATGTTAGCTGTGGGCTTTTCATAAATGGCCTTTATGATCTTTAAGTATGTTCCTTCTATCCCGACTTTCTCAAGGGTTTTTATTAAGAAAGGGTGCTGGATTTTGTCAAAGGCCTTTTCTGCATCGATTGACAGGATCATATGGTTCTTCTCTTTTTTTTTGTTAATGTGATGTATCACGTTGATCGATTTGCGAATGTTGAACCAGCCCTGCATCCCAGGAATGAATCCCACTCGATCATGGTGAATAATTCTTTTTATATGCTGTTGAATTCGATTTGCTAGTATCTTATTAAGAATTTTTGCATCCATATTCATCAGGGATATTGGCCTGTAGTTCTCTTTTTTTACTGGGTCTCTGTCTGGTTTAGGAATCAAAGTAATACTGGCTTCACAGAATGAGTCTGGAAGTTTTCCTTCCCTTTCTATTTCTTGGAATAGCTTGAGAAGGATAGGTATTATCTCTGCTTTAAATGTCTGGTAGAACTCCCCTGGGAAGCCATCTGGTCCTGGACTCTTATTTGTTGGGAGATTTTTGATAACCGATTCAATTTCTTCGCTAGTTATGGGTCTGTTCAAGCTTTCTATTTCCTCCTGATTGAGTTTTGGAAGAGTGTGGGTGTTTAGAAATTTGTCCATTTCTTCCAGGTTGTCCAATTTGCTGGCATATAATTTTTCATAGTATTCCCTGATAATCGTTTGTATCTCTGAGGGATTGGTTGTAATCATTCCATTTTCATTCATGATTTTATCTATTTGGGTCATCTCCCTTTTCTTTTTGAGAAGCCTGGCTAGAGGTTTGTCAATTTTGTTTATTTTTTCAAAAAACCAACTCTTGGTTTCGTTGATCTGCTCTACAGTTTTTTTAGATTCTATATTGTTTATTTCTGCTCTGATCTTTATTATTTCTCTTCTTCTGCTGGGTTTAGGCTGCCTTTGCTGTTCTGCTTCTATTTCCTTTAGGTGTGCTGTTAGATTTTGTATTTGGGATTTTTCTTGTTTCTTGAGATAGGCCTGGATTGCAATGTATTTTCCTCTCAGGACTGCCTTCGCTGCATCCCAAAGCGTTTGGATTGTTGTATTTTCATTTTCGTTTGTTTCCATGTATATTTTAATTTCTTCTCTAATTGCCTGGTTGACCCACTCATTCGTTAGTAGGGTGTTCTTTAACCTCCATGCTTTTGGAGGTTTTCCAGACTTTTTCCTGTGGTTGATTTCAAGCTTCATAGCATTGTGGTCTGAAAGTATGCATGGTATAATTTCAATTCTTGTAAACTTATGAAGGGCTGTTTTGTGACCCAGTATATGATCTATCTTGGAGAATGTTCCATGTGCACTCGAGAAGAAAGTATATTCTGTTGCTTTGGGATGCAGAGTTCTAAATATATCTGTCAAGTCCATCTGATCCAATGTATCATTCAGGGCCCTTGTTTCTTTATTGACTGTGTGTCTAGATGATCTATCCATTTCTGTAAGTGGGGTGTTAAAGTCCCCTGCAATGACCACATTCTTATCAATAAGGTTGCTTATGTTTATGAGTAATTGTTTTATATATCTGGGGGCTCGGGTATTTGGCGCATAGACATTTATAATAGTTAGCTCTTCCTGGTGGATAGACCCTGTGATTATTATATAATGCCCTTCTTCATCTCTTGTTACAGCCTTTAATTTAAAGTCTAGTTTGTCTGATATAAGTATGGCTACTCCAGCTTTCTTTTGGCTTCCAGGAGCATGATAAATAGTTCTCCATCCCCTCACTCTCAATCTAAAGGTGTCCTCAGATCTAAAATGAGTCTCTTGTAGACAGCAAATAGATGGGTCTTGTTTTTTTATCCATTCTGATACCCTATGTCTTTTAGTTGGCGCATTTAATCCATTTACATTCAGTGTTATTATAGAAAGATATGGGTTTAGAGTCATTGTGATGTCTGTATGTTTTATGCTTGTAGTGATGTCTCTGGTACTTTGTCTCACAGGATCCCCCTTAGGATCTCTTGTAGGGCTGGTTTCGTGGTGACAAATTCCTTCAGTTTTTGTTTGTTTGGGAAGACCTTTATCTCTCCTTCTATTCTAAATGACAGACTTGCTGGATAAAGGATTCTCGGCTGCATATTTTTTCTGTTTAGCACACTGTAGATATCGTGCCAAGCCTTTCTGGCCTGCCAAGTTTCAAAGGAGAGATCAGTCACGAGTCTTATAGGTCTCCCTTTATAAGTGAGGCACGTTTATCCCTTGCTGCTTTCAGAATTTTCTCTTTATCCTTGTATTTTGCCAGTTTCACTATGATATGTCGTGCCGAAGATCGATTCAAGTTACGTCTGAAGGGAGTTCTCTGTGCCTCTTGGATTTCAATGCCTTTTTCCTTCCCCAGTTCAGGGAAGTTCTCAGCTATAATTTGTTCAAGTACCCCTTCAGCACCTTTCCCTCTCTCTTCCTCCTCTGGGATACCAATTATGCGTATATTATTTTTTTTTAGTGTATCACTTAGTTCTCTAATTTTCCCCTCATACTCCTGGATTTTTTTATCTTTCTTTCAGCTTCCTCTTTCTCCATAACTTTATCTTCTAGTTCACCTATTCTCTCCTCTGCCTCTTCAAGCCGAGCCATCGTGGATTCCATTTTGTTTTGCATTTCGTTTAAAGCGTTTTTCAACTCCTCGTGACTGTTCCTTAGTCCCTCGATCTTTGTGGCAAGAGATTCTCTGCTGTCCTGTATACTGTTTTCAAGCCCAGCGATTAATTTTATGACTATTATTCTAAATTCACTTTCTGTTATATTATTTAAATCCTTTTTGATCAGTTCATTAGCTGTTGTTATTTCCTGGAGATTCTTCTGAGGGGAATTCTTCCGTTTGGTCATTTTGGAGAGTCCCTGGCGTGGTGAGGACCTGCAGTGCACTTCCCCTGTGCTGTGGTGTATAACTGGAGTTAGTGGGCGGGGCCGCAGTCCGACCCGATGTCTGCCCCCAGCCCACTGCTGGGGCCACAGTCAGACTGGTGTGTGCCTTCTCTTCCCCTCTCCTAGGGGCGGGATTCACTGTGGGGTGGCGTGTCCCGTCTGGGCTACTTGCACACTGCCAGGCTTGTGTTGCTGGGGATCTGGCGTATTAGCTGGGGTGGGTAGGCGAGGTGCATGGGGAGTGGAGGGGCAGGCTTAGCTCGCTTCTCCTTAGGTGATCCACTCCAGGAGGAGCCCTGTGGCAGCGGGAGGGAGTCAGATCCGCTGCCGGAGGTTTGGCTCCGCAGAAGCACAGAGTTGGGTGTTTGCGCGGAGCGAGCAAGTTCCCTGGCAGGAACTGGTTCCCTTTGGGATTTTGGCTGGGGGATGGGCGGGGGAGATGGCGCTGGCGCCTTTGTTCCCCGCCAAGCTGAGCTCTGCCGTCCGGGGGCTCAGCAGCTCTCCCTCCCTTTGTCCTCCAGCCTTCCCGCTTTCCGAGCAGAGCTGTTAACTTATGACCTCCCAAACGCTAAGTCGCGCTTGCTGTCGGAACACAGTCTGTCCGGCCCCTCCGCTTTTGCCAGCCAGACTCGGGGGCTCTGCTTGGCCGGCGAGCCGCCCCTCCGCCCCGGCTCCCTCCCACCAGTCCGTGGAGCGCGCACCGCCTCGCCGCCCTTCCTACCCTCTTCCGTGGGCCTCTCGTCTGCGCTTGACTCCGGAGACTCCCTTCTGCTAATCCTCTGGCGGTTTTCTGGGTTCTTTAGGCAGGTGTAGGTGGAATCTAAGTGATCGGCAGGACGTGTTGTGAGCCCCGCGTCCTCCTACGCCGCCTCCAGGACTTCTTAGTGAATCCTTACTGGTTCCTCAAGAAACATTGTAATCTCTTCTTTTCCTCAAACATTTGCAGAGCTGGTAGTTGTAGGATATGCCTAGCTCTGAAACTGGTCCATGCCTGTGCATCTCCAAATAACACAAAGGCTTCTGTTGTTTTCCTCTGTTTATTCTCGGGGCACCTGGGTGGCTCAATCAGTTAAGCATTGGACTCTTGATCTCAGCTCAGGTCTTGCTCTCAGGGTTGTGAGTTCAAGCCCCTGGGCATGGAGCTTACTTTCTCTCTTCTCCCTTCCCCAAGCAGCTTGCCAAAAGCAAATTTTAAATAACCAATAGGTTTCTAGTGGTAAAATGAAGGATGTGTTCATGCACCATATTAACCACAACAGCAGGTAATAGCAGCATTTTGCAAAACTAAAGCAAGACATTCCCAGAGAAACAAACTTGGCAGCGGAAGTTCACTTATGAACTTGTCCATTCAAGTACAGTTTATCTGTGGACAACCACCAGCATCTCAAATATTATCAGTTCTTTGTCTCCTACCATGGTTGGGGAATCCTGGTTAAATCAAATAATTGGGTCAAATACAATATTAGAAAAATAAATTTTCAGGGGCGCCTGAGTGGCTTGGTCGGTTAAGCGTCCGACTTCGGCTCAGGTCATGATCTCACGGTCCGTGAGTTCGAGCCCTGCGTCGGGCTCTGTGCTGACAGCTCAGAGCCTGGAGCCTGTTTCAGATTCTGTGTTTCCCTCTCTCTCTGCCCCTCCCCTGTTCATGCTCTGTCTCTCTCTGTCTCAAAGATAAATAAACAATAAAAAAAAAATTTTAAAAAGAAAAATAAATTTTCAGAAATGGGCTTCCGGTGAGCCTAAAGCCAGGCTCCATTCTCAGTAGCAGGGATGCCTGGGAAATTGTCCTCTATTTCACCTGGTGCTGAAATTATCGCTGAGAAACAGCATGTTCTCAGCAAAAATTTTGTTGTTGTTGCCATGTTATAGAAGAATGATTTATTAGAACACATTCCATGGCAAATCATCTAAAATAACCATTTTCTGAAAGACATCCATGAGACCACCTGAGGTACCTACAGAGGTACCTCTGAGAAGCCAGACAATTAAGTTCCCAATCCCAAGTTGAAGACCGGAGTGGAGAGGAACCCAAACTTGTGAATAAAAAAAAAAAAAAAAACTGTACAGTGACCACCAATGGGGGATGTGGATGGAGAAGGGCATACTGAATGAAAGAGAAAGGCCACTGCTTGTTTCTAGGGGACAAGCTATAGGCAACGGTGTGGCACATGCATGGTGGGCACTGGGCCAGGACAGAGCAGGCTTGCAGGGGCCCAGTGGGGTCTTAAAAATAACGTTTCGGGGCGCCTGGGTGGCGCAGTCGGTTAAGCGTCCGACTTCAGCCAGGTCACGATCTCGCGGTCCGTGAGTTCGAGCCCCGCGTCAGGCTCTGGGCTGATGGCTCGGAGCCTGGAGCCTGTTTCCGATTCTGTGTCTCCCTCTCTCTCTGCCCCTCCCCCGTTCATGCTCTGTCTCTCTCTGTCCCAAAAATAAATTAAAAACGTTGAAAAAAATAAAAAAAATAAAAAATAACGTTTCACAGAGGTGTGAATCTCTCCCCCTGATGTCCCAGCCCACCAGTGCCACATGACAGCCCCAAGTGGCTACAAGTGTTGCTGGCCTAATGGATGGGCTGGGGGAGGGGACAGAAACTGAAGGAGGAGCCCTGGAGTGATCAAGGCACAGGTATTACATGCATGGCGTGGGTGAAACCAGAGCCAGGGCACCACAAGGTCAGCCCAATGACCACATCTTCCTTCTTGAAGAAGCCTGGGGCCTTGCCAACATTCCTGGTCAAGACATTCACCCAGAGGTCCACATCCTCAGCCCAGGCCTACTACACTGGGTCTTTACACACCACAGAGAAGACGCACTCTACAGGTGGGCCTAGCAAGCTGCCTGGTGATTTGGGGTCACAGCAATGATGATGACCTAGTGACAGCATCTGGCTGCCTGGTTTACAGACTGGCCAGACTCCATCAAGGTTGTTCTGCATCAGTTACCGATGTGGACCTTGTGAGGAGGCCCACATACAGGAAATCCAGAACAGTTGAGAGAGACTGGGGCCAGGCCCTGGACTAGGGTAAGGGAAGTTACCTCCCCCTGTGCAAATCTAAGGAGGTGTTCACACTTAGGCACTGACTGGACCTTCTGCACACTCCCGAGAGTGAGAGCCTCTTTAAATTTTGTGCCCTGGTCACTTCATTCTCCTCACCCTAGTCCTAGCCCCGGCCAAGAAGATGTTGACAAAGAAGAAAACAAAACCCGAGTGTGGACACTGAGACATCCTCAGGCCATTCTGCTGCTTCTCTAACCACTGAAGTCCTCATGGAAACTTGGGGATCTGGAAAGCTTGCACCTCTGTCTGGGAGCAGGTTGCATCGCCGGATTTGTAAGGTTACCTGCCTGGAGGTAAATTTCTGTCTCCTCTGCAATTAAATAATTTTTACATCCTTTAACTGTGTCTCTTGGCACTTTTCCAACAATTGCATCACTGTCATGTGGTATCACCTATGCAACACTTAACACTAAAATAAGATTCAAAATCAAAGTAGAGAAAATCAGGGTCAGCATTATGAACATTGGTGATCATACTGCAGGTGTTAAGGAGTTAGCAAATAGTAGACCTGTGGGAAGAAGGCTAGGCAAACTAGGTTATTCTCTACATTCACTTAAAATTTCTGTTTATTAGCTATTTGACAGTTTCTTAAGTTTTCTCTCTCTCTCTTTTTGTTGCCTCTTGTAAGATAAAAAAAATCAACATGTTACTGGCTTTAAATAAAAATTGGTAATTCAAATACTGACAAAGAAGCATATTTGTTTCTGTGCAAAGGGCAGTGGGCTTTCTGCCTAAGGACAACTGACTTGAGTGTCCAAGGGATCTCCTAGAGCTCTAATTATCTATTGCTAATTATCTATTACAATGACCTACCTTAAAATTCTGTGGCTCAAAACAGTAAACATGTTACTGTATCTTTTGATTTGGGGGGTTAGAAATTCTGTCCCACAAACATCAAATGGGGCCATTCAATGATATGCTGCTGGGCTGGTCTGAAGGCTGTAAGACAGTTTCATTCACACGCCCAGAAGGCTGGGCTCTGCCGGGCTCCTGTTGTCCTCCATGCAATCTCAGGGTCTCTCCACGTAATTTCTCCATCATGGTAGCCAGGCCTCTTACGTGGTGTCTCAGGCTCCAAATGCTAGCATTCCAAGGGACAGGAAGTAGAAGGTGCCAATCTCTTAAGGCCAGGACTGGAAACGGGCCCAACATCTTTCTTACCCTTGTGCTGTATTCTGTCGATGTAGCCACAGAGCCCATATAGTTCCAAGGGAAGGGTAACAGACCCCACCTCTTGACGGGAGGAGTATGAGAGAGTCTTTGGTCATCTTCATTCCACTGCTTCTGACTATCTTTCATCTAGGTAGGGCATTTCACTGCACCCTAGAGCAGTGCCAGAGATGCCCAGCCCCTGTGGGGCACGTTTCACGTTCTCTTTTTGGTTTGAGTGTATCCATAATTACTCCTCAACTCCACGAAAGCAGACAGGGAAGACTGGACCAATTGCTAGGAGAATCAGAGAAGCTATACATCTGGGCTACCCGAGTAGAGTCAGCAAAACGCCTAGAACACAGTGAAGCCTTATGTGAGATGGAGTTAAGAACATCAAGGCCACTCGATGTGGTTTCACCACCAAGGCCTCTGGCCAAGGCACCAAGTCCTATGCCCACATTACTGTCATTATCTTCCTCGACTTCTGAATAGGACTGGACACAGTTCAGCAGTCCCTCATTCTTTCAACATCATTGTCTCTTGGTTCCCATGATAACACGTCCCTGATTTTCCTCCTACTTCAAGGTCCATTTTGTTCTCCACCACTTTTGCTATCTCTTCCTTCTAAAGTCTCTAAAGCCCGGGGTCCCTCAGGGCTTTGTCCAAGACTTAGTCTCTTCCATATCTTCAAGTTCATCTCCCAAGTGTTCCCATACATCAAAACGTCCATGCATGGATATTCTCCAAGTTTGAATCTCCACTCTAGACTTCTTTGGTGAACTCCAGGCTCATCATGTTTCTGGCTGACTATCTTATATTTCCACTTGAATGGAAATAGGCATTTCAAACTTATAATCAAAACAAAGTTCTTTTTAATTCCCTCAAAGCCTATTTCTCCCCAGTCTTTAATATGAACCCAGTTTCTCAATCAAAGACTTAGGAGTCACCCTTAGTTTAACCCTTTTCCTTCAGCTCCCAGCCCCAAAACCCTCTCTTTTGACCCCCAAACCTCACTCACCACCACATCTAATCTATCTATCACATTACCTCCAAAACGTGTCCTAAATCCAGCTATTTAGGATTTAGACCATCTCCTGCCTAGTCTGCAACAAAAACCTTCCAACAAATTTTTCCCTTTCCCCTTTTATCCCTTTACATCATCTCCATTCAGTGGACAGAGCAACTTTAAAATAGAATTAGATCGTGACACTCTCCCCCCGCCCTTTTAAAACCACTCATGGCCTCACGGCACTCAGAATGCCACCCACACTCCTTACCACACAGCCCCAAGCCCTGCATGATTTGGCTCCCACTACCTTTCTGGCATGATTTGGCTCCCACTACCTTTCTGGCATGATTTTGTTGGATTCTGCCCCTGGCTCACTACGGTCCAAACTTCCTGGCCTCTTCTTCCCCTCTGCCTGGAACACTCTTGTTGAAATGCTTCAGCCTCACTCTCTGGCCCCAGCTTAAATGACACCTGGTCAGTCTTGGGACCCCCTACCCCACTCAAACAACTCTTAGAAAAATCTGTAATTAGCTCATTTGTCATTTGATTGTCTGTATTTCCTTCTCAAAAATCCATCCCATGCTTTCAGGGTTAGAATTGCACAGCATATCTGAACCATGTCCTGGGGAAGCAACAGAACTTTAAGCAACACAAAGGCCCTGGAGGATCCTGCCATCTTGTTTGTTGCTATATCCCCAGGGCCTGACACAGTACCTAGTACCTAGTAGGTGCCGAATTAATATTTTTCAGTGAATGAATGAATGAATGAATGGTTCACTAGTTCATTCATTAGTTCTGGGCCCATCATTTCAAAAGGCTTGGGGGCTTTGAGCAGCTTGCTGTCTGGCACTACATTTACTCTGCCCTCCTTGAGCATGCATAGACACTGAAAGCATATTATTAAAATCATGCTAGATAACATTTTTCCTATTTTACTTTTAAAAATTGATTTTTATAATCATTTCAAATATTACTTATGTTCAGCATGTAAAAATTATAACTCACAAACATAAAAAATGAAGAACATAAAAGTCACTCATTATCCACCTTTCAGATGGATAATGTCCTCAATATTGCAGCGTTTACTGTTTTGTTTCCTTGCACTTTTTGAAAATTTTCTCTACCCTGTAGACATTTTTCAGTATGGAATTTCAGCCGATTTTATGTCACATTTCTTGGGATCAGAGAAAGCAAGAACAATATTCTAACAACTGGCAATACTTTGAGAAAGCCTGGAGGACCATTTTGATGCTTTCAGATGATCTTAACTAGACTACTAGAATAAATGATCTCACTTAAAAGATTTGTAAACAGTTAATCAACAAAACATTACCCTTAAAATCGAGCATGCTGTTTGTATGTATCACAAAAGTCTGGTAACTAGGTCAGAAGCCTGAATGACTAAAGGTAAAAATTAGCACACATTATTCATTCACTCAATGTTCCATCAAATGTTTACTGAACATCCACAGTGTCGGGCAATGTTTCAGACCGTGGCAACAAAGCGGTGACCAAAATCTCTATTTCTCAAGAGCTTGGTCCAGCTGGAGGACAATAGAGAGATGGCAGCTAGATGTTAGATAGATGATTGATTGATTGATAGATAGATAGAGATGGATAACATGTAATATGTTTGATGATCGAAAGTGCTTTGGAGAAAAACATGGCAAGGAAGGATGATAGAGGGGTTGCCATTTTAATTAGTAATTGGGGTGACCTGAAAAGGCCTCACTGAGATCTGAAAGAGGCGAAGGAGCCAGGCATAGGAACACCTGAGGGAAGAATGTTCCAGGTGAAGGAAACACCCTTGCAAAGGTCCAGAGGTGGGAGAGAATCTGGTTTATTCCAGATAGAGTACAAAGTCAGTGTGGCTGGCGTTGAGTGACCAAGGGAGAAAGCTGTAGAAGATATGGTCACAGCAGTGCCATATTATTCAGAGCCTTCAAGGTCCTGTAACGAATTACGGCTCTTGCTCTGGAACAGAAAGCCACTGGAGGGACCTGGGACTTAAGAATGGTATGATCATACTTAAAAGGATCTCTGTCTGCTGTGCTAGGAATAGACTGGGGTTGATGGGCAGAAGGAGGAGGAGTCACGAGGGTAGAGCAGTATTCCAGGATAGAGAAGGATGACCCAGACTGGGGTGGAACAGTGCAGGGGCAAGACTCAAGACATATTCTGAAGGTAGGGCTGACAATCCTCATGGAGGATCTTACAGGTGAGATCTTGATGGTCCCAAAGTCTTTGGCCTGAGCAACTAGAAGGTTGGAGTTGCCATTTACACAAAAGTGTGAGACCATGGAAGTAGAAGGTTTCAGGGGAATATTAGGACCACCCAAGCAAGCAAGCAAGCAAGCAGTCATATAAATAAATAAATAAATAAAGTGTAGAAAATAACTGGCTATGTTAAAAGGGAGAAAGCAGGGAGTAGAGTGAATAGTAAGTGAAAATAAATGGGGAGTTTAAGAGCTGGTACAATTAATAAATAGGTTAAATAGGGTCTGTTCGGATACTAGGTGTGTTTCTTTTACAGAGTCAATAAAAAAGTCTCCAAGCAGCTGTCAGAGGAATTTGACACTCCCTATGGACCCCTATAGAATAACTTCTTAGAAAGGATCAATTCACAGAGCAATAAAATAAAATTCTACAAGCTTAACAGCATGTTCAGTAACAAGAAAGTAATTACTGATTTTTCTCTTGAGAGAGTTATTTTCTATGCTCATCAGATGTTTCTCCAGATGTCTGTAAAAATGAAAGGCAAAACACAGAGTTCTGCAGCAAGTGGCGTCCAGTTGTCCCTTGCCAATGGTTGAGGGAAAAGTTAACAGTCCTATGTGAGATCCCCAAAATGGGGCGCATCGGAAGCCAACATTTTGGCAATTTTTTGTTGTTGTTAACTACCTTGTGTAATATAAAATTATAAGGCAGTCCCTGTGCCCACTTCTTGCTTTTCTGAGAAATTAGCAAATAAACAACTTGTTCAACAGACACTTGGGCATACTGGCTATCTTTCTTAAATGCACAGACAATTTTCACAAAGCATGAACATCAGTGTGAGACATCTGAAGTCTTCCAACTAACAACCTGCATCTACATTGGTTTGGGTTGGGAAGGAGCTCTATGATGAATCCCAACCCCGTTAATGAGATCTTCTCCCAAGTTTCTTCTCATATAATTTCTGTAAAAAGGAAATGCAGAAGTAATTACCGAACTAGGCAAAAGTCAATACTGCCTCTCACCACCAAGCAGGCCCTTTTCAACAAGCTCCAGCTGAGATCACAGGGAGCCCACTACATCAGTGGTTCTCAGCCTGAAAAGTAACATTTGAATCTTGTGAGAGCCTTTTGAAAAAAAACCTAGGCCCCAGACCTAACACTGGAGATTTCTATTTAATTGGTCTGGGAAAGGGGTGGGGATTTTTTTTTAACACTTATCTGATGATAATGCACACCCAGAACCAAAACCACCACACTAGAAAAAGCTATGAGCACAGCCTGTTTTGTAAGGAATTTCAACAGCAACAGAAAGAGTATATTCCAAACAATAATAATACGTAGGAATCCAATACATGCAGGGCCAAATTCTCAAGTGATAGGAAAATGCGGGTGGCGGGGTGGGGGGGAGGTTAGAAAATGCAGGCAAAGACCATATTTTAAATTTTAAAAAGATTAGGGGCACCTGGGTGGTTCAGCTGGTTAAGTGTTGGACTCTTGATTTCGGCTCAGGTCATGATCTCACCGTTCCCGAGTTCCAGCCCCACTCTGCACTGACAGCGTGGAGCCTACTTGGGACTCTGTCTCTCTCTCTCTTTCTCTGCCCCTCCCCTGCTCGCTCTCTATCTCTGTCTCAAAATAAAAATACACTTAAAAATGATAAATAAATAAATTTTAAAGAGATTACCTTTCCACGGCAGTCATAGATATTCTTCTCACAAACACCGCTCCCCAAAACCCTTTCAATGCAATTTTCTTTCAAATCCCATACAAACAGACTGTGCTCCTTGCCCAATGCTTAAATATGCACAAGGAATCCATCGTGTCACAGAATGTTGCCCAGAACCACCCTTCGTCTGGGAAGCCAGCTTTTTCCACATCTTGCTGGTAAATCCAGAAAACTGGGGAGGAGTTGTAGGGAACCATTCTTCTAGAAAACCGCAGAAGTTCTCTGGGGAGCAAGAGGTGTGCCACAGGGTGGGAATTCAGAAATTCCATCTTAGGAAACAAAGGTGAACAGAGCCCCACAAGAGTATCTTGGAAAGGATATAAGGTTATGCAACAGCAGCAACAACAATTTCCCCTTAGCTGGAGTTCACCCACAGGACACTTTTTAGCTGTATCACGTGGCTGGTTGTTTTTGAACAGCCATCCTGGTAATGCCTCAGATAGGAAAACACACTGTCTGCAGCGGGTTTAAAATGCCCTCGGACTCAGATTTCTGGGCACTTAGTCTGCACAAAATTTTGTGCAATTCAGTCTGCAAAATTAAGTGCCCAGAAATCAGCGTGTCAGCTGCAGTGGGTAATACACGGGCCTGGCCCTCCAGGCAATCGCGATTTTGTCAAAGCAGGGGTGTCCCCACGGGGACACCAAGTATGCTGCACAGAGAAAAGATGGCAGCGGAGTTCAGAGGGGGAGACCACCACAGGCAGGAGTCACTAGGAGAGCTTTGGGGGCAGAAATGAACAATTAGCCCAGATCACGAAGTGTGGTTAAGGTTTCGGAACAAGGAGAAGATAACAGGCGGGGACTGTCCTGAGCAAGGGCACCGTGGCGGGAGCGGAGAGTCCTAGGGGAGGCAGACACAACCATCCAAGTGACTGTCAACAGGTGTGCTGCCGTCTCCAGCTGCTAACTTTTATTAATGTGGAAAATACATTTATGCTACCACCGAGGAAAGCTGCCGTTAAAGCAGCGTCTCTTTGTGACAGATGACGAGCGGGGAGAGTCGTGCAAAGCCCCATAAAGCAGCTCTCAAGCTTGCTGTCACCAAGAGGGCAGACCAAGTTAGCAAGCAAGGAAGGTGGTGTGCCTCGGGAACCCGTGGCAACATTCCCTCTCAAGTAGGAAGGTGTGGCTCTGGCCTCGACCTGCAACACAGCACCCAAGGGCAGCCAAGGGCAGCCAAGGGCAGCCAAGGGCAGGGGAACGCCATGTTCCCTGTGGTCGCTTTTATGGGTGCCACAAGACCACTCACTACTGTGACAGGGAACGTGTTGCAGTGACTGCTGACAAGTTTTCTGGGATTTTGAGTCTTTTAATCCCTTCAAGCATGCAGTAAATGATGTGAATATTTCAGAGAATGCTGTGAATATAAAAGAGAAAAAAGTTGAGAATCTCCAGACCAAGCAAGTTGGACCATATCCTGTATATGCAATGGGGAACCACTGAGGGCTTTTCACTGGAGAGTGACTTGGAAAGGACATGGCAGAAAGAATAATCTTGCCATTAAACGCAAGTTAGAATGAAAGGAGGAGAGAGTATAAGAAGCAAGGACAAAATCATTTCAATTTCCCTAATGTATTAATTTTGAAAAGCAGGAAAAGAATATATAACTTTCTACTTCTCAACAAAATTTCAAATGTATTGTCTTCTACCTAGGGAAAAAAAAAAAAAAACAATGGAATTAAAAACAGAAAACACTGTCCCAAGTGCTTATCTAGTATTATTTCCCCTTTACATATTTTCCATTTATTCCAACTTCATAACATTTTCGCTGTGCGGTTTTGGTCAAATTGCTCTACCTCCATAAACCTTGGTTTCCTGATCTGCGACACGAAGAAAATATGGCTATAATGCCACCTCATGGAGTCACTGAGAGGATTATATGAAATAATGTATATAAATCACCTCTTCCATATGTATGGAGAGAGACAGAGACAGAGAGAGAGAGACAGAGAGAAGCTTTTTGTTGGACCTCCTTAGCTTTGGGCAAGATACTTCTTACAGTCCTTTTTTTTTTTTTTTTTTAATTTTTTTTAACGTTTATTTATTTTTGAGACAGAGAGAGACAGAGCATGAACAGGGGAGGAGCAGAGAGAGAGGGAGACGCAGAATCCGAAACAGGCTCCAGGCTCTGAGCTGTCAGCACAGAGCCCGACGCGGGGCTCGAACTCACGGACTGTGAGATCATGACCTGAGCCGAAGTCGGACGCTCAACCGACCAAGCCACCCAGGGGCCCCTACAGTCCTTCTTATAGGGCTTCCCACATGAGGGTTACAACCCAATTTCACGTTATGCTGTGGAAATCCTAAAAGACATCTCTAGGAAGACCTACAGTCTGGCATGAGAAAGACTGAAAGTTTGAATTAAGTGACTCAAAACTCATTCAAGAAGCCAATCAACTAAAACTTCATCGTCAAAGGAGTGCCGTTGGCTCTGCTCAGGCCTCACCCACCACCTTCTTCAATGGGAAAATGGGCCCTGCTGGCCACACTTTGTAAAACAGCAATAGCACCCATGAGGAGAGGGGCCAGAAGAGCACAAGTTCCAGAAACAGATAGTGGCTGGTGGTGTCGCAGGACGAAAAATCACACGTTCTCTCTAGCCCTCCTGTGTGACCCTGAAACTGAAAATCCAGGGCCGTTTCATCAGATTCACCCCAAACTGAATGGATTGCTCGTTTCTGCACAAAGTACCCGCAAAGTAAGTGAAGGACCACTTGTGTAGAGAGCATCGGCCACTTACTCTAGGTGCTGGGGGCACAGGACACATCCCTGCTCGGTCATTGCTGGTGGAAAATGGCCCACGTGTTCTGTCCAAATTTCTCAACCTTCTTCCCAGCTGTGATCCCCCCACTGTTTTTGTTAGTACACCATTACTACAAACCAGTCACTTAGGCTACAGCTGGGACATTGTCAGTTTCTCCCATTCCTCTCCTCACTTTTTTTAATTAAAAATTGCACGTATTTAAGGTGTACAACATAATGATTTAATATACAGTAAAACCTTGGATTGCTAATAACTTGTTCTGCGAGTGTGGTGCAAGATGAGAAAACATTTCTTTTTTTAATTTTTTTAATGTTTATTTATTTTTGAGAGAGAGCGAGCGAGAGAGAAAGAGAGCGCGAGCACAAGTGGGAGAGGGGCAGAGAAAGAGGGAGACAGACTCTGAAGCAGGCTCCAGGTCCCAAGCTGTCAGTACAGAGCCCAACGCAGGGCTCGAACTCCCAAACCCCGAGATCATGACTTGAGCCGAAGTCGGACGCTTAACTGACCGAGCCACCCAGGCGCCCCGATGAGCAAACATTTCTAATAAATTTTAACTTGATAAACAAGCAGTGTCTTGCAATATGAGTAGTACGTGATGCCAAACATCCCATGATCACAACTGAATCAATGGTTCTTGAAATTCAGTTTGATATTAAGTGCTTTGGATTACAACATGTTTCTGGAATGAATTATGCTCGCAAACGAAGCCTTTACCGTATATACATAGAGTGAAACGATTACCTCAGTCAGGTATTTGACACATCATCTCCTCACATGCGTTCTTTGCTCGTGTGTGATGAGAGCACCTGAAATCTACTCTCTTGGCAAATTTCCTGTATTCAATACAGTATTATTAACTGTAGTCATCATGCTGTACATTACATCTCTAGACTTATTCATCCAATATAACCACAACTTTGTACCCTGTGACCAACATCTCCCCGTTCTCCCCACTTCCCTGCCCCTGGACACCATCATTCTACTCTCTACTTTTAGGTTTTTAAGTTGTTTTAGACTCCACCTACTAGTTGTTTTCTTTCTGTGTTTGGCTACTTTCACTTAGCATAATGTCTTCCAGGTACATCCGTGTTGCTGCAAATGGCAGGATCTCTTTCTTTTTAAGGCTAATATTCTATTGCAATATTCTACTGCACATATATATACACCACAATTTCTTAATCCATTCATCCATCAACAGACACTCAGGTTGTTTCCACATCGTGGCTACTGTGAATAATGCTGCAATGAACATGAAGGTGCAGAAATCTCTTCAAGGTACTGATTTCATTTCTTCTGGGTATTTACCCAGAAGAGGGATTTCTGGGCCCGATGATAGTTTTATTCTTAATTTTTTGAGGAACCTCCACACTGTTTTTCCATAATGTTCTACCAATTAATATTTCCACCAACAGTGTACAAGGGATACCTTTCCTTCACATCTCACCAATTTATTTTTGATAATAACCCATCCTAACAGATGTGACGTGATATCTCATTGTGGCTTTGGTTTGCATTTCCCCAATCCTCTTTAGTGATTTTGAGCACCTTTTCATATACCTGTTGGCCACTCATATGTCTTCTTTGGAAAAATATCTAATCAGATCCTTCCCAGTTTTTAAACATATTGTTTTTTGCTATTGAGCTAGATGAATTCCTTGTATATTTTGGATACTGACCCCTTATCAGATATGTAATTTGCAAACATTTTCCTTCAGTTCATAGGCTGCCATTTCCTTCTGTTGATTGTTTCCTTTGCTGAGCAGAAGCTTTTTAATTTGATGTAGTCCTACTTGTTTACTTTTTGTTTTTGTTGTCTGAGCTTCTGATGTCATATCCAAGAAGTCATTGCCAAGGTCAATGTCAAAGAACTTTTTCTCTATATTTTCTTCTAGGAGTTTTAATGTTTCAAATCTTATGTGTAAGTCTTTAATCCATTTTGAATTGATTTTTGTGTAGGATGAAGGATTCAATTTCATTCTTTTGCATGGGTTATTCAGTTTTCCCATCATCATTTATTGAAGAAACTATCCTTCCCCTATTGTGTTTTTGGCATACTTGTTGAAAATAATTGACTGTATATGTTTTGGTTTATTTCTGGGCTCTCTATTCTGTTCCAGTGGTCTATGTGTCATTTATTATCATTAATATAGCTACATTATTTTGATTAATTATTTTAATTAATATAGCGAAAAAGCTATGTAATTTTGAATTAGGAAGTGTGATGCCTCCAACTTTGTTCTACTTTTTCAAGATTGCTTTGGCTATTTGGAGTCTCTTGTGGTTCCATGCAAATTTTAGAATTTCTTTTTCTATTTCTGTGAAAAATGTCATTGGAATTTTGATAGAGATTGAATTGAATTTGTGTGTCACTTTGGGTAGTATGGACATTTTAATAATACTAATTCTGATCCATGAACACAAGATATCTATTTATTTGTGTCATCTTCAAGTTCTTCCATCAGTGTTTTATAGTTTTCAGTATACAGATCTTTTTTTTTTTTAAGTTTATTTGAGAGAGAGAGCAATGAAAAATGGGGAGGGGCAGAGAGAGAGGGAGAGAGAGAATCCCAAGCAGGCTCCAAGCTGTTAGTGCTACTAATGATGTGGGGCTCGATCTCACGAACCATGAGATCATGACCTGAGCTGAGCTGAAGAGTCAGATACTTAACCAGCTGAGCCACCCAGTCACCCCAAGTGTACAGATCTTTTACCTCCTTGGTTAAATTTATTTCTAAATATTTTATTCCTTGTGATGCTATCATAAAGGGAATTATTCTCTTGATTTCTTTTTCAGATAGATCATTGTTGTTGTAAAGAATGCAATTGATTTTTGTATGATTATTTTACATCCTCTACTGAATTTGTTTATTCTAAAAATTTTTTTGCGGAGTCTTCAGATTTTCTACATAGAGAATCCCATCATCTGTAAATAGTTCTTCCTTTCCAATTTAGATGTATTTTATTTATTTTTCTTGTCTAATTGATCTTACTAGTATTTCCATTACTTTGTTGAATAGAAGGGGTAAGAGTTGGCATCTTTTCCTTGTACCAGATCTTAGAGGAAGTGTTTTCAGGTTTTTTTCCCCATTGATTATGAATGTTATCTGTGGACTTTTCATAAATGGCCTTTATTGTGTTAAGAAAATTTCTTTTCACACCTCTTTTGTTGAGAGTTTTTATCTTGAATGTATGTTGAACTTTGTCAAAGGTATTTTTGTGAGTCTACTGATTTGATCATGTAGTTTTCATCTTTTATCCTCTTAATGGGGTGTATCACATTGATTGATTTACGTATATTAAATTAAACTTGAATTCCAGGGATAAATGCCACTTATTCATGGTGTATAATCTTTCTGATGTGTTGTTGGACTTGGTCTGTTAGTGTTTTGTTGAGTATTTTTGCATCTGTGTTCATCAGAGATATTAGCTTGTAGTTTCCTTGTGGTGTCTTTGTCTGACTTTGGTATCAGGCTGATACTAGCCCCATAAAATGAATTTGAAAGTATTCCTTCTACCTGTCTTTTGGGGGGGAAGAGTTTAAGAAAAATTAGTATCAATTCTTCTTTGAATATTTAGTCATGAAGCCATTTGGTCCTGAACTTTTCTTTGTTGGTAGGAGAAAGTTTATTAGTATTTCAATCTCCTTATTTGTTATTGGTCTTTTCAGGCTTTTGACTTCTTGATTCAGTCTTGGTAGATTGTATGTTTTTAGGAATTTATCCATTTCTTCTAGTTTATCCAATGTGTTCACATGTAACTGTTCAGAACAGTCCCTTGGGATCCTTTTTGTTTCTGAGCATCCGTTGTAATGACTCCTCTTTTGTTTCTGATTTTAATTGAGTCTTCTTTTTTTCTTAGTCTAGTTAAGAGTTTGTTGATTTTGTTTATTTTTTCAAAAAACCAATTCTGATCTCTGTACTTACAGATACCAAGTTCTATCACCCTTCTTCCACAATCTCTCTAATATTGTTTCCTCCTTTCATTTACTCTATTAACAACCCTGTTCATTTCCTCTCACCCAAATGATTACAATTGCTAGGGAACCTGTCTCCCCATCCCCAATCTCCTTTCCCTCAAATCCATTTGAACTTTTAGAAGGACATCTCTAACTGGATCATCCCTGTGCTCAATTATATTTATGACTCCCACTACCTTTATAGTAAAATATGAATTCCTTAACTTGACATTCAAGACCCAGATGATCCATCCTCAAACTATTTTTTTCTTTTTTCCCACTGTTTGGCTGTATTCCCATTCCTGGAAGCTGTTCCTGGTAGGACCACTAGCAACAACCTAACTATATATCTAAAAGTGTTGGAATGTACAGGAATACAATTATCTACTCAATATGCAGCCTTCCAAAATGGCCCTAGTGATCCCAGCCTCCTGGAAGTCATACCCTTGTATAGTCCCCTCCCTTCTGAGTATGGGCTGGACCTAGTAACTTGCTTCTTATAAATAGGATACAGAAAATTTATGGAATTCACTTAAATATTGGGTTATAAAAGACTGTGACTTCCAACTTTCTCTTGCTCTTTCTTTTGCCTTCTTTCTTGGTTGGTCTGATGAAGCAAGCAGCCATGTTGCAAGATGCTCTATGAAGTAGCCCATGTGCCAAGGGACCAAAGGAAACCTCAGGGCAACAGCTCATGAGAACCTGAAGCCTTAGTCCAATAGCCTGCTAGGAAATGATCTTGCCAACAACCAGGTGGATGAGCTAGGAAGGAAATCCTTTCCAGGTAAGCTTTGATGTGACTGTAGCCTTGTGAGAGACCCATAGCAAGAAAATCCAGCCTAAGTCTCACCTGTATTTCTGACCTGCAGGAACTGTGAGATAATAAATGTTGTTGTCTTAAGTTCCTAAGTTTGGGGACAATTTATTACATAGCCATATATAAATATACAGCCAACTTTTCTGAGCAAATAATTTTTAAGAAAATAATTTGATGTTCTGATAAATAATATTTCTCCCCATGTCTAGTTTCTCTTTGAAAGCTAAAGCTCAAAAATATTCATTCATATGACAAAGATTCGCTGAAAGAGTTCCATGTGCAGGGCATTCAACAAGGTATTAGAGGAAGATAAAAATCTGAAAAAGGCTGGATGCTCACTCTCAATGCATTTATAGTGTGAGTAGAAAAGTGATATTACAACATATAACCACAGAGTGAAGAGATTATTAAAAGGGAAAGTGAGAGGGTGCTGAAGGCATTTACAGTCTATTGGGCCATGGGGAAAAAAACACATAAAGTAGGTAGCAAATGAGTGGACCAAGTCAAAGGACAGATGTCAATAAAGCCCTGTGCAAATGAAGAGGAGGGAGGAGGACCCACGCACTATAATAAGGGAAGGCTTCTTGATGGAAGTGCATTTGACATGAATTTTGATGATCAGGGAGAATTTTGACATAAAGGTTGGGCAAAGGGAATGACTAAGGGAAAAGCAGTTCAAGACAAGCAAGGAAGCCAGAACATATATAGAGAAGATAAGTAGTGAAATTCAAGCTAAATGTATCCCCAACTCAACTTTTCCTTAACTGGATCCCCAAACTTCCAACAATCACTCCAATACCACTTGCAAAGAATAAGTGAAAGTATGAGAGGGGGACATACTCATTTCTAGGCCCTAGGAGGGAGCCTATGCAAGTGAAGCATCCTGAAGCTTCGTGGTGTGTCTGCCTCTGGTAAGGGTCAAGAGAGTCTCTCCTATTTTTTCCTCTGGCTCTAGGTTTGTGAGCAGGCTGAACAGGGAAAGCTATAGGTCTTGTCATCAAATCAACGTCTCTATGTGTAGAAAGATTACTGAGGTTTCTCCTACTCGGATAATTTTAAAGGTCTAATAATAAAGCAGGTTTGTAAACCAGATATTACATTTGATATTGACCAGAATTTGCTGTGAGGATAAAATTCATAGATTTATTAGAAAGCACTTGGCAAACTCAACTACATCTGACACGATGTAAATTATACGAAAATTATGAATTCTAGTACAGGAAGCTGATCGTTGGAGATGTTCAGTGCTTGTGAAAGGCCACACTGAGCCTATCAGAGCTGGAACTCAAACCCAGGACTCCCCCTACTAGGGGCACCCATTTCATAGTTAGCCAGAACACAGGGTCTGGGGTTCAAAGTTCAGCTTGATCACTTACTAACTATAGCTTGGACAAGTTCTTTAATTTCCCTGAGCTTCAATTTCCTCACCCATAAAACAGAAGTTATAAAATGTACTTCATAGCGTTGTCAAGAGAATGAAAAGATATATATACGTAAATGCTGGCCCATAACAAACACTCAGTAAATGGAAGTTATTATGATGATTTTGTGCCATTTTCACTGAACCAGACAGCACCCAGTTCTAGTAGCTCACTGGTCATGATTTCTGGAACCAGGCAGTATCCAAAATAGACAGAACCTGTCTTCAACATCTTACCACTCCTCTTTCCAAGTGCTTCTTCTCCAGGTTTCCCTTCCTGGGCTGGAACCTCATGTTCAACCAATGCTTGTCCTAAGCATCCTGTCCTTTTCCACCTCAGCTTCAACTGTGTCTCATTCCTTCTGGATCTCAAACTCTGCTTTCCAAAGTAACAACTAATTACCTGACAGACTAATCTAAGGGGCTGACTGCTAAAATTGTGTAGTGCATTAGTCTCCCCACCCCACCTGAGATACCTTCGTCCTACCAGGAAACTGCTTGGCACACGAGCTGTGTGTAAACCATACAGACGGCCCTGCCTCCTATAAATCTATCTGTAACTCCATGTCTGAAAGTCTATAGGACACAGGAAACTAAACGACTGGATCAGGTTTTGTATAAGTCTGAGGGAGAATGAGCAGTAAAATCAATTTCCCATAGCCTGGTCGGAAAGAATATTTTAAAAACTCAAGCTTTGCAAGAAGAAGAAAAAAAGATTTCTAAAAAAGATGCAGAAATAAAACCAACACATTAGGTAGATGTGAGGACAGACCAAATTTCCCTCTTTAAAAATAAGCAGGAAAATGCAATATATAACCAGGTCCATCTGGCAAGAAGAGAAAGAAGGTTAGGAAAGGCAGCCACCCAAGATGTACCCTTCCAGGATGTTAATACAAACCAGCAGCCTTAAAGCCCGGCCCCTTCTCCTGAGGGCTCGGACTCCATTTCTCAGGTCCTTAGTTTTGTTGCCAAAGAAGGGCCCCAATAGCATCATGATCGTGCCACTCTATAAAAATATCCATTGTTTTTCTGAGGGTGTCAGGCTGAAAAAATACTTTCTCATTTATAGTAATGTATGTACTTAAATACAGAAAACTAATATTTAACTTAAAGGAATGTATATTTGTAGAATATAGAAAGTAACAAGAAGAAAACTCAAAGTCATCCATGATCTCCCTGCCAAAGGATAATCAGTGACAATTTTTCAATGTGTAGTTTTTCTTTCTGACTTCTTCTCTATAGATCGATAGATACACAGATATAGATATATATGTGTGTATATATATGCACACATACATATAAACAAAATGAAACAGTTGAGTTCATCTGGTATATAAAATTCTGCACTGTGATTTTTTATCATATTATATAACATTCTTTATAAACTTAACAACTACATGGTATGCTATGTAAAGGTATTTTAATTTGTGAAATCATTTCCATGCTGTTCAACATTTGCCTATTTACAATTTCATGAATTAATACAAAGAACAATACTAGGGGGTTATTTGCACACATATCAGTCCAGTTTCAATTATTTCCTTTGGATGGATTGCTAGAAGTGGAATTAGTGGGTCAGCAAGTTAAATATTTTGAAGGCTCCTACTGTAAACTGCCAAATTTCTTTCCATCTAGTTTATAGCAATTTATCATCCCACCAGAAAATACAAAATGTTCATCTTGTCCCATCCCCACCATGCAGTGACTATTATTTTTAAAGCAAGACAAGAGAGGAAGATGTATTTTTAAATCAAGGAAATTTGTGGCCTCTTTGCCAAATCACTTCAATAGTCATCTCCCCTGAGTAAATGAAGAAATGAATATTATAAGAACACCAAGTGCAATGAACAGAGCACTGATGTTGCAAGGAGGTTCTTAAGTGATCTTTTATAATGAACTCTTCAGACAGTGAATCAGTCAGAATCCCAGCAGGAACTGGACTCTGCTTGAGAATGGGGAGTTGACCAGCATTTAGCAAGCAGTTGTGTACAAAAGAGTGGATGGAGTCCAGACTGGCAGGAGGGCAGTAGGACAGCCTGAAGGAGCTGCTACCACCGTAGGCCTCTGGGCAGAAAGAGGGAACAAGACCAATCGCTAGAGAGAGTAGGGATGCCCAAAGGTAGCTGCAGCCCCGCAGGTGGGAGCCAAGAGAAGGACTTCACTCTCCTCTAGCCTTCCTACCAGTGTCTTCCATTACACAAATACAGCTCAATTCCAGAGGGCAGGGCAAGGGGCACAGGTGACTATGCACTAAGTGTGTGCCACCCCCCAAATCTTAATGTTGAAGCCCTAACTTCAGTTAAGATGCTGCTCAGAGGTGGGGCCCTTAGGAAGTGCCTAAGTTTTACATGAGGTCATGAGGTTGGAGCCCCCATGCTGATATTAGTGCTCTTATAAGAGGAAGAGACTAGAACCCCTTCTCACCCTCTCTACCATGTGAAGATACAGCAAGCAGGCAGCCTTCTGCAAGCTAGGAAGAACCTTCACCAGAAACAGAATTCACGGGCACCTTGATCTTGGACTTCCCACCCTCCAGAACTGTGAGAAATAAATATCTGTGGTATGTTGTTATAGCAACCCAGGGGGAATAAGACACTGGTAGATACATTCATAGAGCTCAGCCTCCCAGGTCACAGAAAAGGGCAAAAGGACAGAGAGAGGAAGTGGACCTTGGGGGGCAAACTGAAACCATCCAGTGCAGATGCCTGGTAGGAGACAAGCAGAGCTTGCAATATGGCGGCAGTCTATGCTCCACAAACCACCACAGTAAAGAACTCATCTAGCATTACTGTTTCCTGTGGAATTCTCAAGCAGCAAGTGAGTATATTACAATGTAACAATTTCCCTTTACTTCAGTAATTTAAAAGGTGACATTTTTGAAGCTTTTTTCTTCAAAAAGCGTGTATTTGTGGGTCCAAAAGTGCCTTTGCACAATAGAAGAAACATTACCTTTATCTTTACATCACCCAGGCAGAGGAATGCATTCTAATAAGCAATTGAGTGAAAAACCCTACTGTGATTGAATTTATTTTTCCAGAGAAATGCAGGAAATAGTCATGAATGTTTCATTAAAACTCTTCCTAATCATAAATGTATATCCGTGTCCTAACAAGTACATGGTTTTAACACTGCGACTCTCCAAGCCAGCAAACAACTCTGTAAAATTGTCTTTAATCCCTCACAAATGACTCTGGAGTCCCACTGAGGCTTTATCACACATTATTTAGTAAATCCATGAACCTACAAGCCAGGAGACACGGAAAACCATAGCAACCAGGGACAAGACTGGAGAGGTGGTCGGCGTTTGAACAACAGCTCTAGGAGGGACATGCAGCCTTCCTGAGCTCTGAAGCCCACTCCCTCCCAGCCCACCCTGCTTGACTTGACCTTGCCTTTATCACTCCTCTCTCCCCTGCGGACCCTGCACGGGAACTTGCATCTCGAATGCGTTTAGCAGTTTAACTGGTCTGGTCTTCTGCTTGCAGACAAACTATTATCATTCTATACATGAGGAAAATGAGACTGAGACATTTTGAGGGGCTTGCCCAAGGTCACAAAACTCAAAATGAAAAGGGAGAATACGAGAACTCAAATCCTGATTCTAGCCCAGTGCTTTTCCCGACTGGAATTTCTGCATGGTCTGGTTCTTTAAATGGAATGAGGCAAAAGGGAACTTGAATTCTACATACATCTCTGACAGCAATAAACAAGCTGTTATTGCCATTGAAGGTAGCGTACTGAAACTGAATCTATAAAATTGTACTCACTAATAAAGAAATTTCACATTTCATAGAAAATTTACCCTGCAGAAAATATCATGAAATCTATCAGGTGCTGGTTTCTGTCAGCAAAGCTAACACACACCTAGTGTATTTTTATTCTTTCTAAGGCCTCATAATTGTTGGAGGGTTTGTTCATTTAGCTAATGGTAAATATTTTACGAACATGAGAGCAGGTATCCACCGACCAATGTTAATTATGCAGGAAAAAAATCACATATGCAACACAGAAGTATAACCAGAAAAGTTCTCTACTTAGAGCAAATAAAAGAAATAATACCTATATAAAGCTCAGAGACACTTGTCATCATCATCACCATCACCACCATTTTCCAATCTCAGAGCAACATCACTGGAGACAGACAGAATTCTCATCTTCTTTCATGGTCTGTACGAGTTTACTTCTTTCATGGTCTGTACGAGTTTACCTATCCCTAGCTCTGCATGCTCTGGGATATTAAATAGCGTCTGTCAAGGACCATCCCTGCTAAGCAAGTCAGGTTTTCTCATTCTCTTGTGAACATCAGTACGGATTTCCCAGGCCTTGCACCTCTAGAGGATCTGAGGACGGAGCCTCTGGGACGGAGCCCAGGCATCAGTGTGTGGTGAAAGGTCCCCAGGCGATTCTGATGAATCAAAACACAGATGCCTGGGCTGTATCCCAGAACAACTGACTCGGTATCTCTGGGGTTTAAGACCTGGGAGAGCTCTACTGTGAAAAAGCTCCCCTAAGTTGATTTTCAGACATACCAAAAAATGAGAAATGCTCTCTTCAGCTGACAGGCACAGATCTAACCACACCACCAGGGGGATATATTGGAACAACAAGCTATGTTAAATGAATACTCAAATACAGACAGACTCCAGCCATGCCCACAGCTAACCTCTCATTGGCTTTCCAACTTGGATGAATGCTAAATTTGCTCCTCGGGGCAGCTGTTGCGTGTTTTTAAATATGCCATGGAGACTGTATGCACAACCCTGATGCATCTCTGATTATTTTTTCATACATTCACAAATCACCTTTATGAACACTAGCTTCACATCAAATAATGAAAATGCACACTAAACAAGAACAAAAACCAAGCAGCAGCCTCAATTTGAAAACAGTGTTTAATTGTACTCTAAGAATCGTTTTGTTATTTTCAGAAGTTAAACTAAATCTGAATCTATTTACAAAATCATGTGCTAAATTAAGTGAAACATAAAAGAACACACATCATTGAAAGTTTGTAAGTTGAAATAATATAAAAAGCAGACTCCAAAATCCATCTAAGACAAAAGCACCCTGGCATTGCAAGGAACATTTTACCAGAGTACAAGTCACCAAACGTGACATCTTAAACCTTCAGAGTACAAAATGTCAACATCAAAAGGACCGGGTTGGTAAAAATTAAGAATAAGTGGGTCCCGAAAAGTAAAATTTGTTTCAAACAAAACAAACTACTGTAAGAATTTTGCACTTCCCTGAATAACTGCAGCATATTAGTGTATTCACTTTTTCTACCTTCTTTTTCCTCTGCAGAGTCACTCTCTCTGCTTTGCCTGAGCCCTAACAGTCAGTTACAAAAATGTCGTAAATTACAGAGTGTAAACAGTGTCAAATCCTATGCTCACAGGAAGGCCCAAAGTGGTGATCATGTAGTTCTCAGTTTTAAATAGACAGAAAAACATGCCTCTTGCCTACAAAGTAAAATGATGACAACTGCAAAAACATCTCAGTAGAGCTGATTCCTGGTCTCTGCTACCAATGAAGGGGGAGTGGGGAGACAAAACAGAGTGAGTAGAAGGTGGCATAACTAAACCATCACGCTATTAATGGAAAGTCCAAGTACAATGGAAGAGCAACATCGTATTTACTCCAACTAAAATTAGATCAAATCCTTCGTGTCCAGCGTGTCAGTACAGCGAGCTGCTTCTCAAAGCACCAAAATAGAATGAAGCGTTAACAGACCAATACAAAAGCCGCTCTTTGCTGCAGAAACTTGAAAACAGAACCAATGCTATTCACCGCCCCCATGGGGTGACCCAACTCATCTCCCTCAGATGCTGCAATCATATTGCTGTTCCTCCTGAAGGGTGAGGTTATTTAAAAAGCCACAAAGTCCAGATAAGTCTCAGAGGATGTCTCCAGTTAGCCCCTGCGGTTCACAAGCCCTGGTGAGGCCACATTAACTTCAGCTGCCTCTTAACACTCTGAAGTCGGGTAAAGAGATGGACGGGGGAATATAACTAAAATCCAGTAATAATGGAAATGTTTACATAGCCCATAGTTTCTAACTCTCCCATCTTCCAAGCCTTTCTCAACACCCCTAAAAAGCAACAAACGATTGATTTGCATTTCACACCCTCTCCCTTCTTACAGAATAATACTCAAAATATGACTGACAGGAGTAAGAGAGAGGAACACAAAGATTCTGTAACACTTCTGCTATGTAATTATCTCCTGAATACCCCAGAGCTGGTTGGAGAGAAATGGCCCTGCCTAGTTTCTGTTGCTGTGGGCATCCTGGAGCAAAGAGGACCCCCTCAAATTTAACATGCCTAAAACCTCATTTACCAATGACCATCCAAGAACGGGCCCCCACCAACCTCTACAGCCTCCCTAATCACAGTTGCCAACATTCCACCATGGAAACTTCGGAGTTACCTATGGCTCCTTCTTATCTTGGCATCAAGTCACAGCCCTTCTTTCCAAGTGACTTCAATTCTTCCTCCCTACAGGGCCTCTCAGAATGGTCCTTTCTTTTCACTTCCACTGTTTGGACTAAGAATTAAAGAATGAGCAGGAAGTTTCTACGCAAACACGTTGGGAAGGCATTCCGAGAAACGGAACCGTCTGCCTCAAGACCTAGGTGTGTGAGAGCACAGCACACCAAGAAACGCCCCGTGATCTGACATCAGTGCATCCTAAGTGGCCAGAAAGGAGGTGAGAAGGGACTCTAACAGGAAGGACCTTCCATCCCCGCACAAGAGGCCTGAACTTTTCCCAGGAGGCCAGTATTTTGTGGACTTCGGTAATTTGACTAATGCCTTACCACCTATAGTATCAATTATTGAACTGATTTATTTTTCGATATTAATCAATTTACTTAACATTAACATTTTCTTTTTCCTTCCAAATTTTTATTATGGGAATTTTCGAATGTACACAAAAGTGGGGACAATAGAAAAATACACCTACTTAAGCCGAGGACATGTATCAACTAATGTCTAATTTCGTTGCCCTCTACATACCCCTTACCACACCACCCCCACCAGCCACAAACAGCTGAATTACGTCATCTGTGATGAACAGATCACAGGAACTATATCGTTTCATACGTGTAATGCTTTATAAAACCGAACTGCAATCCCATCATGACACACAAGAAAATCAAATATCCTAACTATCATCTAATGTCCAGGACATTAAGATTTTACAGCACTGCTATATACAAAAAATTGAAATCAGTTGCCAGCCATTTTTAAAAGAAAATACTATCATTAAAATTACGGCGTGACATGCCTGCATTTGGAACACTCAGCTTGAGGCCTGTTCTCTCTATTAAAAATGGAGATTAGCAAAAATGTTAGATATACCCAGTTTTATACTTCCTCATGGTCAAAAGTAGAAGGATTGAAAAGGAATTTAAGAAGGAAGATGTTTCTCACTATGCAACGTAAGATTATTTCATGTAATGCCTATATAAATCCTAAATCATCCTGCATTTCACCAGGAATCTTTGTCTCACACTTTGGGAGACACTGCTATGGGGAATAAGAAACCATCTAAGAATTCTGGACCTCATGGAATATATGATTTAGAAAAAATGTTCCAGCAATAGCAAGAACAGAAGGTGTTCACGAAGGACGAAGGGACAGCCTCTTACTGTGCCTTACACCCCATTACTTCTTGTGGTCTTGTCTCGTTCTAGTAGAGCATTCTCCTAGCGCTCTAGTAGGGGAACACACAAACTCACTCACATGCCCTTGACCAAAGAATAGACCTCCTCTACTGGGGAAGGTTTTCTCTGATTGATCTCAGAGCTTCAGGGGAAGGGGGTACACATACATGTGCAGGAAGGGGGCGGACAGAGACACCATCTAGCCAACCAGACCAGCCGGATCAAAGTTGGCAGTCAATGAGGTAATTGCTGATGTCGCAGCTAGATGGCCCTCACATCCCACCCCATCATTTCTTGAACCTTCCCTGTCCCCCAAGCAAACCTCTACCTCTCCAAAGCCAATCTTCCCCCAGAAGGGGCTTTAGTGCCAAGCCCCAGATCCTCTTTCCTCATGAGCACACTCTCTTGTGACTAAATCACCAAGCCTTCAAGAAATGCCAAAATGTGACATTTTCCAGAATATCTCTCACCCCCCACCCCCACACATACACTCAAATATCTTCCGTGGCTCCCCTTTCACACAGAGAAAAGTTCACATCTTGGCTGTACTATTCAAGGATCTCCCAGATCCGGCTCTCGCTAATCTTTCCAACTTTATCCTTCCAGAGTCCTCTGCTTTAGGTTACCTGATTTAGTCTCTGTCACCCAAACATGATCAGGCACAAAATCATTCATGTCAGCCTAATATAGTTTAATACTACCTAACGGTCCTGATGATGTCACTCATTATTTTGTCCCATGTTTCCAAGGTAAAAGCCAGAAAAGTCACATCTCCAGACTCCATATTAGGGTACAGGAATGTGACTTCGCATCTCACTATTGCTCTCTGGTGTGGAGATTGTGTGAGCTCTCAGGATTCTTTCATAAATTCCCTTTTGACTTAAATTAGCTAGAGTTGGCTCTACGCTGTGCGACCCCAAAACCCTACCGATGTATCATCCCTGTTCCTTAACTTACCCCATTTCCTCGGCTGAAAATGAGCTCCTCGGTCTTCCACACATAGCTCCATCTAACCCCTCTTTCACATTCTACCGCGCCCAGGGTTTCTTCCTTAAGTGTCTTCAAACATTCTTTCCAAATCCAGGCATCTCATTGTATGTATCCCTCATTGGAACGTTAATACATGCTTTTCTGTTTTATAGCTATGGTCTTTTGCCACACCTATGTCTACAACTTGAACGTGAGTCCCTGTGTTTTTACAGCTTCAATAGTTAACGAGTTCTTTCTGTGGGTGAAGTGTTGTGCTTAATGCCAGTGATACCAAGAGGCCTACGCCAAAAATCTAAGTCCTTGGCAACTCACAGGCCAGTGGGAGAAGTAGGTTCACAAAAAAAAGGATACAAAGCAATGTTCCATAATTGAGGTTCTATGAGTTCAGGTGGAAGAAGAATTCACTCTCCCTGGGTAGGCTCCAGGAAGGTAGGGAGGACAGAAATAAGTCTTCTTGGGCAAGTAGGAATTTACCAGGCAGGCAAACAAAGAAGAGAGGAATGTCTCCTACGTCTTATACTCCTGGAATCCCCAAAACTTAACTTGTTCCCTAAACATTCTATGTGCTCAAATTACCTTCTAGTTTGGGGCCAGCAATGTGTATGTCTAAGAGTTACAAGAATACAGTAAAAGAAAATTAAGGAATCAGAAGAAAATGGAGTCAAACAAAATTTTTCCAAATCAATGTATCTTCACTGAACACTTGCTGTATGAAATATAATTTAATACTGCCCCTGTCTTCAAGGTCCACTGCTTGTTTAAATTCAGTCTAGCTGAGGAGCTATATATATAAAAGCAAGGAGACTTATACAACAATAAAAGACTTGGCAGTTCAGTCTAATAATAGAAAAAAAGACATAAGTAGCACATGATCAGATACCAAAATTAATGCAACCATGAGATTTTTTTTTAAAGAGTGGTCACTTTACACTGTGTGAGTCAGGGGGAAATTTATAGAAATATAGATGTATATAGGGAAGTGCTAAGTGAAAGGCAGAAACACACAGAACAAGCTCAGGGATTAGTAAATAAATCAGATCGGCTGGAATAGAGAATTTGAGTGGGAGAAGAGCAAAAATAAAAGAACTAGAAAAATAAGAACTCGAAAAAGAAAACTAAAAAAATTGGTTAACAACCTCAAGAGCTCCCCAGATGAAATCTGAAACTTGCCCCCATACACGGAGGACAAGGAGAGACTGAAGAAAGAGAACTCCAGATTGGTAGGTGGCAGATTTAATAAACAAGGAAACTTACTTCTGAGGCTTATCATGGGCGCACAAGATGAGTGGGTCTCTGCACCTGTCTGCCAGAATCTCAAAAGTTTATAGAGAGGCCTTAACTGGGTTCAGTCACGTATACTGTCCAGATGGTCTCAACAACACATTAGTTAGTATCTCAAGGCTGTGTCCTTGAAAATGGCTGTGGCTGTGGGAATAGTGGGCAACACATAAATTCCAAGGACAGGGCAGGGGGTGAGGAGCCTCCTATAGCCTATGTTTAGCTGGCGTGTCAAACAGCGATCAGATCCTCTCAGTGACCTCCTCCAACAAAGGGTCACTTTGAGGATGCATAAAAGCGTACACACACACACACACACACGCATGCACATACGCACTTAGGACAGTAACTATTTTTTAAGCACCTGTTACCCATAAATTATACAGGTACCCATAAGTTATCTAAATTAAGACTCAGATAAGAACACAGGGGACTTAGCTTACATGTTTTATTCAGGGTTATCCAGAAATATCCAGATGCAAAAAACAGATGTGCCTCCTGACCTCCAGGGCTTATAGCCTAGCATCTTCAGAGCTCCTAAGTGGAGAAGCTGAATTCATACCCCAACTCCCAAGACCAGACTCATATTCTCTAGTACTTCTCTGTTCCTGTCTAGCACCCAACTAGGTCAAATATTAGAAAACTTCACTCTCTCTTCACCTCACACCTTTCAGTCATTGTGTGTGTGTGTGTGTGTGTGTGTGTGTGTGTGTGTGTGTGTGTATGTAGCATAGATGGCAGGGATTCTGCACATCACAATCACCTGTTAGGCTTTTTAAAAATGCATATGCCCCAGACCCAGTCCCAAAGACCTGAATTGCAGCCAGGCACCTATATTTTTAAAATACTCCACAGGAGATCCTGATCACAACCAGAGTTAAGAGGTTGATAGATACTCAACAGTTCAAAACATGCCTCAAACCTTATTAGGAAATCCACACATGCCCACTTTATTCTACTCTCTTGTAAATAATCCAGATGAGTGATCTAATAATGATGCTGATGATACTAACATTAATAGCTACCTTTTATTGAGTGCCTATTCTGCCCTTAGGCAGGGTGCTCATTTTTTTTTTTACACATAGTATCTGATTTATTCTCACGAAATCCAAAGAGGAAAAAATTTTTAAGATTCCTGTTTCCAAAACCATAGAGCTAGATGGAAGCGTTGGAATTCAAACCCAAGAGTACATTGATCCAAAATAAATGCTCTTTTACACTTCACTAGACTGCTTTCCAAAACTAATGGTATTTATTTATCCATGGAATATCTGATCAAGTGCCATCCCTACCCCAGGTACTGTGTCCTCAGTCGCAGACAGCATAAATCAATACTCTCTCACTCCAAGGTAATAGCACATTTACTCAAGCCTCAATGAATAAAATTTGTCACAGAGACTATACCAAATAAGCTGACACATAGAATGAACAACAAGTTTTGTTACTCAGTAACATAACATGATCAAGATTTGACTATCAGGAAATCAGGTTTTCCTGGGGAGAAACAAAAAACAAGTATGAGTAATAGTTAAGGAAACACAGAAATGAGGCTTTGAGGAAACGGACTTTGACTGTGATTCCTACAGGCCTAGACTTTCAAAATCTGAGTCCCACTCATCCTCATTCACTTCCGGGAGCTGAAAGTTAACTGTCAGATCACCTCATTATGAACCTCCAAAGAGAAACCCTATTCACATTTTTTAAGATCACCTGAGCATCCTTTGGTATTATTATTTCTCAATATGCTGCTACAAAATATCCAAATGCCCTAAAAGAATGAATGTTTTAAGAAAGGTCAGTCATGTATTCCTTTCTTTCCTGTACCTTCCATTCTCTCCTGTGGTTATCTTAATCTTTTGATGACCATGAGTGCTACCGAGAATCTAAAGAACCTTATGAAGACTTTCAGAAGTAGACATATGTCCACGCATGTATCTTTAGATGAAGAATCCCTCATCTAAGCAACTATTTCATTTGTTCTTTTTCTATTCAATTTTTTAAAATTAAGGGCTATTTCAGGGACCAGGGTTATTTGATGAACAAGAGAGAGAAATGGTCCTCACTCCAATGGAGCTCATCTATAATCTAGCAGTCTTACTTACTACTAGGTTTTGAAAAAGAAAATATATAAGAAACCATATTATTAGTTACCAAAAGCACAAAAACCACGAATGACTAGCTGTACAAGTATGGCTAATACCTGAACAAGGTATTACATATTGGATATGTATTATGGATACATATTACATATTGGTATTACATATTACACATTGGAATACAGGGCTAAACAGGAGATCAAGGGAAGCTCAACTCCCAACTGATGAGAAATGATCCAAGAAGGTGAGAAGTTTGTAATCTGGAAAATCTGGCAATAGGTAGTGGAGATGAGGCAAAGGGGGCTGCGTTCATTAGCAGATCTCCAGTCCCTAAGAAGACATGGGTCAAGGTTTAAGGCAAAGCACCAATCTCCAGATTACAAGGCAGAAAATCAAAACAGGGATTGAGGCACTGGGCTCTTAGAAACCCAGACCTGTTCACTGACACTGGGATAGGGAAGGGACTTGGTCAAATGGAAACAGGAAAGACACCATACTTGGAATGGACACAAGATCCGAATGAGACTCACAGGGCACTGAACCTGGGAGCCACTGGCCTACGGTCTCTCAGTTCCATAGAGTCCCGGTCTCTCAAGGATGGAGGACTAATATCAGGGACCATGGCAAAGGGCAAATCTATAGGTGAGGGTCAAATAATTAAATAGAGCTGTAGAGATTATAAATCTACAGGGACTAGGAGCCAAAACATCATTACAAGTAGTAACCACATTTCACAAGATAGCTCCTATTATCTTGAAATCCTGAGATGTGATTCTACTGAAACAAAAAAGTTGGAAAGCTAGAATATAAATTCAGCTAAATACTTGGAAATGTTTGTCTACTGAATGTCAAGCATCTTGATATTTAGAAATTACATAAAGCAGATATTTGGAATACCAAGTTATTGTTGTGCCCCTATCAAATTCTGGCAGTAATGATCTATTTTCTGGTTAATGCAAATTCTTCACAATACATAATTTTACGTATTGTAGTAGTTCTCTAATTCCTACTGGAATGCTGGGCTACATAGTGCTTATTCTGAGTACGGGAAAAGGTAGAAAAATAAGCTAAAAATGATGAACAATTCACATAGCTGATGGCTTTTTTATACCATTAATAAAAATTACAAAACATTTGTTTCCTTCATATTTTCACATATCCTTTCCATATATGGGGTCATAGCAATTAAGTGGAGAATTTTTTTATGTTTACTTATTTATTTTGAGAGAGAAATAGAATGCACACGTGAGCAGAGTGGGGGCAGAGAGGGAGAGAATCTCAAGCAGGCTCCATGCTGTCAGCATAGAGTTCCTCAATCCCACAAACTGTGAGATCTTGACCTGAGCCAAAGTCAAGAGTTGGACACTTAACCAACTGAGCCACCTAGGAGCCCCTAAATGGAGACATTTTAAATTTCTCCTCTAGTAGGGAATTCTGAAACAGGGCAGAAAGTCGAGACAGCTAAACCCAAAAGGATTGGGGGAAAAGGAGATGTCCCTTGCTAGAGTGCTGGAGATAATTCATTAATTATAATTTCCTCTCCACTCCTGCTATGTGGCCTGGAGGCTGAGCTATATGCTCTACCACTGTGGCACCCAGTGCTCCTCAGTTCCCATTATGTTCAGGTGGTGGAGAGCACCCACCCGTAGGAGATGGGAGGGAGAATGACATCAAGATACGTGTACCCTAGCTCCCTCGCTTAAGGTCACTGCAGATTGTAGAGTCCTTCCATTCAACACTGGTGCTGCCAGGTGGCCCTCTCCACACAGCCACCCTCTCTCCCCATGTTCCAGGACCTGACCTCGGACTGTCACAACCCACTATACCAGCCCTGAGGCTCCTAATGCTTCCAGTTTCCCTACCCCCTACTCATTCCTCCTCTAATTGCCCAAAATGAGTGTATATCTATTTCCTGCCAGGACCCAGACTGAATATCCCATTCCACGACCAACCCTCCAGTGGACCTGGCTTAGGGGTGGGGGGCTGGGGTAAAGTGACCTCCCCTGGGAATACTGTTTGAATTAGTGTTAAAAAGTTTCAGTTCTGGGTGCAAGGGAAGGAGGTCTGTTGTTTCTACTTCACAAAGCATCCTGAGGGCAGAGTCAAATCTCACCTTCCCCCTGACTCAACTTAGTAAGTTAAGAGATTTTGGTTTCCAGGTATCATGAAGAACAAAAAATCATCTCACCTAAACCATCAGTAACTCCCCAAAACAGAGCTACCAAGAGAAAGATCTAAAAGGCTGGAGTACAAAGGGTTTGAATCTCAGTTTTTCCCCATTTGAGTTTTTCCTAACGTTTAGAACATTTCTCTCAGTTGTTTAAAAAAAAGTTTAAAACTGAATTTGCATTCTTCACTTGCCAGATTCTCAAAAGAATTAGAATATGATATTCCTACAACGTACTCAAAACTACAAAATAATTTCAATAGCTCTGCAGGATATTATAACCTCCTGGTAGCTTCTTATAAAATCAGTTTTTGGTTTTTTTTTATGTTCAACTCTTATCGAAGATAAGAATAGGTTACCCATTAAGCATAAACACAATTGATTTAACATTTAAAAAACCCACTGACCTTATTAATGCCACAGCTGAAAAACTTGGAAAGGCCTGTCTAAAGCTATTCATCTAGAAATGTGGGAAACAAGCATGGTTTACCTACAATGGAGGTGAAATCTAATGACTCTTAAATCTCACCCAGAATGAGGCATCACTACAAACACACTTGCATTTCTAAGGCCATTGATAGAAATCTGCATCAAATCTTGCTGAAGACCCACAAATATAAATAACAAAGAGTGAGACTATAGACCAATACAGTCAATATTAAAGCAGTATTGGACGCCTTTTTCTGAAAAGGACAACAGCAACACCAGTATCAAGATTCCAATGATTTAAGCTATAACTAGAGAAATTTCACTAGATATTAGAACAAGCATTGACAGCTAAGATGTATGGTCAAAATTCCACAAGAAATGAGTGTGTGAAAGAGAGGAAAGGCAGCTCAAGGGGGAGGGCAGTCTCTTCCTGTCTCTCCACTGCCTTTCTTCTCTCTTTCCCTAGAAAAGGAGGAGACTCCAGATACCAATTGGACCTTAGTAGAGGTGTCTATGGCAGTAATGATCTATTTTCTCTCTCCCTCTCCCTCCCTCCCTCCCTCCCTCCCTCTCTCTCTCTCTCTCTCTCTCTCTCTCTCTCTCTCACACACACACACACACACACACACACAGTCTTATTCTTAAGGCCATCTTGATCAATCTCTCCTCTTTCCAAAAAGATCCTTTAAATGCAACATCCACTTGAGGTAAAATTCAAACTTGGAGGAGAGGGAGAGGCTGCTTAAGTCCTAGGCTAAGTTCTGTATCAATGCTGTGCATTGCAAGTTACAAGCAAACATTGCTAAAAAAGGAAGTGGAAGTTGATTATCTTTTCCCATGACTTCAGGAGGAGGTAGAAGAGCTGAGTCATGGGAAGATCTGAATTTTACAATTTTGACTTCTTGTTACTCTCTCTAGTAGAGGGTATGGGTTTGGGAAGCAGACAGCTCTGGACTCAAACTCTAGTCCTGGCATCTGTAGCTGTACCATGGGGCAAGGGAACCTCTCTGAGCCTCAATTTCCTTGTCTGCAACATAGTGATAATAACACCCCCTTCACAGAAAGACTGTGAGTTTTCGTGAGATCCTATGTTCTTTTGCTTTGTAATGTGTTAAAATGCTACACAGATGACAGATAGTGGTAGTAGCAAAATTCAGAATTCATAACCTGAATCCTTTGTGTCTAGGAGAAGTTAAACCCCTGCTATTTCTTTCAAAGTGCTTGTTTTGAATCTCATAAACATTTCATCTTTACTTGATCTTCAAAGATTACTCTGCACAAAGTTCAGCCTTACATTCATTACAATCCACCATGGCTGTACATAGTACATATTTTGGGTATAACTTTCTATTAAAAGTCACAGGATAACTGACTTTTTCTTAAGTTCTACTATATGCTGAGATTCCCATTTCTGCTTTTTGTCTCTAATAAGTTTTCATGTGCCAGATGTTAGATGTGCTTGGGCTCTTACCTGCATGTGCTTTATGTGTATAAAACTTTAGGGGCGCCTGGGTGGCTCAGTCGGTTAAGCGTCCAACTTCGGCTGAGGTCGTGATCTCACAGCTTGTGAGTTCAAGCCCCGCGTCGGGCTCTGTGCTGACAGCTCAGAGCCTGGAGCCTGTTTCAGATTCTGTGTCTCCCCCTCTCTCTCTGACCCTCCCCCGTTCATGCTCTGTCTCTCTCTGTCTCAAAAAAAAAAAGGTTAAAAAAAAAACTTTAAAGAAGATAGAATCTAGAAACAACTAGGTTAGACACATTGCCTCCATTTTCCATCTCTTATCAAGTAACCAAACCTGAGTTGGGAAAAGTACTCAAGCCCAAAGTCAAACATATCCTCTCCCTCCTTTCTGCTTCTTTTTTGGGAGTCAGACCTAAGTCACACGTAGGAAAGCCACTGTGAAATTCTACACTCACAGCAAATATAATGAGAATATAATACAAGATGAGTAATAAGGCCATTGAAGACAGCTTTATTAAAAGCCACACAAGGGACTGAGAGTGCAATTAACAACATCTGGTGTGGCCTTTGGTTGTCTAATAAGTGTAATTGTGTCATCTTCTCTGAAACAGGTGAGCCAGTACTTAGAAAGGGAAAAAAAAACAAAAACAAAAAGTAAGAGATGCCTTGGAACATGTTAATCAGAAAATCTGCTTCAACTAGAATTCAACTGCATTGCCACCAAAATAATCTCCCAAAGGGAAGGGGATTAGATGTCACCGTAAAACAATTCATTTGACTCATTCTGAACTCCTCCCTAAGATTAAGTTCCCACAAATTCCAAACCTCACTCTCCATCCCATGCTTCATAAACCTAATGGGCTTCCTTCCACATGGGTAATTTCCATGTTCCCAGACTACTGGGCCAAGGATCTCGGGGTAGCAAATTATAGCAGCCCACTTCTCATTCAGCCCTGCAAACACCACAGGCAGCCCCACAGGCCTCTGAGTGAAACTCCAGGTATCCTTTGAAGATTTCAGCCCATGTAACAGGAGAATTCTCGCTCCATTCTAGCCTACAGTGCAAAATCACTAAGAACAAGGTTCTTGAGAGTCTTCAGCGGATTTTTCCCTGAAATTCACTTAGCCATACAACACACAGATTAGATACACTACAAATATACACGAGGTCACATGCTAAGATGTTAGTAGTCAAGAGTGTTTCCCGGATTTATACAGCTGAAGGAAAATAATACTTGAAAAATCTCAAATGAAGCCATGAGTTCCTAACAGTGGTTTTCACCCCATGCTTTCAGAGCCCAAAAATGCATCAGAGTAGATGCCGTGTGTCAGGAGGGCTGTAAGAGAATGAGAACACCCACTATAGACCTCAGTGCAAGTTCTCTTCAGTCTCCAAAATGACTCCACAGAGAGGAGAGGATATGGATACTTGGCTTGTGCTAAGAAAGAGAGAGAGTATTCCATTGCCCGAGTGGTAGGTGTTACCCAACGGGTGCTCTGTGGACTGGTACTAGCCATGAACTGTTACCACTCTGGGACCAGATAAATATGGAAATTGAGAATAAACATTAAGAAAACCTTGTCGCAAGCTGACATTGCTATGATATTTCAGTGCATGATTATTTTTTCTCTTAGCTCATTTTTATTGATTTTGCAAGATTTTTGATCTATAACAAGTTGGAAATTTTAAAATACAGACTGGTCCTTTAGCACAGATGGTTTCAGAAGCCATGTTCTAGACCTATGTTCACAGCCTTGGATGTTCATTGGACTCTCCCGGGGAGCATAAAAAGGACCGATGCCTGTGTCTCAGTACCAAAGAATCTGTTTTAATTGGAATGTAATTTAGCCTTAGCATTGGGATAGTTTTTAGAACTCCCAGTTGTTTCTACTATGCAGCAAAGTATTTGAGAACCACTTCCTCATACTGATAAGGGATTAGGAGATGTGCTTAGGGGTCAATAAACTGGGAACACACAAAAATAATTATTTATGTTACTCTGAAAATTTGGAAAATAATTTTAATTCAATGTTTTAGTAAAACTAGGGTCAAATGGACTAGAATGCTATGATACATAGTCATGTTACATACGATTTTCAATGTAAACTTTTTATTGCAATATAACATCCATATGGAAAATTACACAGACCTTAAGTGCCTGCTTGATGGTATTTTCATAAGGTAAACACGTCTGTGAAACCAAAATTCAGATCAAGAAACAGATAATGCACAATCCTGTTTGCCCCCATGTTACGATATCTAAAATAGCTTCCCACCAGGAGGAAATCAAGATAATGTACTCTGCCACCACGAATACGACATTTATCTCAGTTTATAGCAGATCTAGTCTAAGTGGGAAGATTTCAAAGAATAGAAGTAGAAAGGACAATGATTCTTCCTGGTAAAGATGGCAGATTGAACACACACATCTCTATTTGTTCATTCAGGAAATTCCGCTAAAATGACAATAAGTGACTTTTTTAATTTTTTTTTTAACGTTTATTTATTTTTGAGACAGAGAGAGACAGAGCATGAACGGGGGAGGGTCAGAGAGAGAGGGAGACACAGAATCTGAAACAGGCTCCAGACTCGGAGCTGTCAGCCCAGAGCCCGACGCGGGGCTCGAACCCACGGACCACGAGATAGTGACCTGAGCCAAAGTCGGCTGCTCAACCGACTGAGCCACCCAGGCGCCCCGATAAGTGACTTTTTTAAAGGTGTAAATCCACAAGAATCAAGAGTGAAGGTAGTAACATTTTACGTATTCATTTTTTAATAACAACATGTTAGACGCTAAAAATGGTAAATGACTTTTCAGGCCTGAGGAAACTGAAACCGACACTGAGGGTAGAGGAAAGTAGATATCAGTCCAATTCACAACACAGAATTGTCCTAAGTTACCAGTTACCACTGAAAGAGTGAGGCAAAAATCCATAGCCTTGGTTGAGTCTGTTTTTAGTCTCTGACTCGGGAGTTTCATGTCTTCTGCTAGCAACCATGAAATTGCAGCAGGCTAACTTGGGGCAAGACCCTTCCTGGTTCTTGACCTCCTCCACCATTCCCACAGATTCCAAATAGCTTTGGAGCCCTCTACTCTAGAATATAAGAAGGTACACAAAAATCGCAAAATTTCAAGTATATTGGCTAACAATCATAAAAACTTTAAAAAAAAAACAACTTGGAAAAACCAGTCCATTCAAGAGAAGAAAACAAACAAAAACATATTAGTAACTTCCTTAGAGAATAAGAGAAGTTATCATATTCGTAACGTAAGAACAATAGGCCATGTTCTTAAAAGAAATATGAGAAAAACAAAAGAAAGCTATTAAAACTTCAAGTAAAACTTTAAGTGAAACAGAAGACCATGGGGGAAGAGAAGGGAGAAAAGGTAGTTACAAACAGAAAAGGAGGGAGACAAACCACAAGAGACTCTTAAATACAGAGAACAAACTAAAGGTGGACAGGTGGGTGGGGGAGAGGGAAAATGGATCATGGGCATTGAGGAGGGCACTTGTTGGGATGAACACTGGGTGTTGTATGTAGGCCAATTTGACAATGAATTGAAGAAGAAGAAAGAAGAAGGAGGAGGAGGAGGAGGAAGGGGAGGAGAAGAAGAGGAGGAGGAGGAGGAGGAGGAGGAGAGGAGGAGGAGGAGGAGGAGGAGGAGGAGGAGGAGCCGCCGCCACCTGGGTGGCTTAGTCGGTTAAGCGTCTGACTTCAGCTCAGGTCATGATCTCACAGTCCGTGAGTTCGAGCCCCGCATCAGGCTCTGTGCGGACAGCTCAGAGCCTGAAGCCTACTTCAGATTCTGTGTCTCCCTCTCTCTCTGCCCCTCCCCCGTTCATGCTCTGTCTCTCTCTGTCCCAAAAATAAATAAAAAACATTGAAAAAAAAAATTAAAAATAAATAAATAAATAAATAAAACACTTTTAAAAGAAAGTCAAGAAAAAGTCCACACCACGAGATGGAAAACAACAGACTCTAGGTACTTCACTACAGCATAAGCCATTAAGTCAGCCACCCCACCTCTCAACTTACTGCTCTAAAAGAGAATAAATTCCTTATTGCTTAAGCCAATAGAAGTTGAGTTTTCTTGCAGCCAAATTCATCCTGGGGAGACCTTGGGAACCAGTGTGCCTTGGAAATGGATAAACTGGTTTGTGGTCTGCAGCAGGGGATAAAAACGGAAGCCTTTATCAAATAAAGTCTTCTCCTCAAGCTGTTTATTTGCCCCAATTTTGATGCAAACATTGGAGACACGGGCAGCTATGCTATTTCCCTTTAGCAAATAACTCTATGTCTCCCAGTGCTTCCCATCCTGATTTTCTGTTACAGGCACATGAATACCATCTAAGGACAATGCCTATTCTGTGAGCTTCTTAGGAAGCACGAAAGGTTACGATGTCAAACAAACAGCACCTGGGGAGAAAAGTAGGTTTGTGCTCCCGCTTTGGTAATGAAGGGAAGTTTGCGTATCACTGTAACTTGGATAGATTTTATGATATGCTTTTTCATTGAAAGATTTAAAGTCACTATTATAATGCAAGTGAAAACCACAAGTTCCTTTGGAAACACAGCTCCTCAGGAAAACAAGGATCCAGAATGACATGTCATAACATTTCTGTGCAGATCAACAATCTGGGAGCATCTAGATACACTGCAAGATGTACTTGAAAGCTAATCATGCTTAGACAACCTCAAAATTGAAACACAAATCCATCATCCTTTCTTTTTCTGTCAAAGACAGCATGGATGATGCAGATCTTGCCTCAAAAGTGACCTCAGTGACTTGATGACTGAGTGGAAACGATGACTCCCATGCCTAAGACCACTCCAGAATTTCAGCTTTTTATTCACTCCAGACTATAAGAACGTCCTCGTGGAAATTCACTTTTGAATAAAACTGAAGTTCACTCCTATTTTAGTTAACACATTTGAATTCTTTCAATTTTTCCAGGCATTGCCATTAAATTTTGTACGCATTCTCATAAAACAGAAAAACAGATACAACTCATTGCAATTATCCACTTTATAGCCCATTCCTGTGAAATGATAAATTTCCAGTGTAATAAAATAAACTGCATGAAAATGTTTGGTATGTATGTGTATTTGGGGATGAAGAGGTAATCTATAGCTTTATCTGGATTTTTCAAAGATTTCTGCATCCCCCTAAGTGTTAAAAAGTAGAAATACTAAGAACTACTGTTCTGAGGGTTGATGGGGGATGGGAGGGAGGGGAGGGTGGGTGATGGGTATTGAGGAGGGCACCTTTTGGGATGAGCACTGGGTGTTGTATGGAAACCAATTTGACAATAAATTTCATATATTGAAAACAAAAATAAAAAAAATAAAAAAGAACTACTGTTCTATACTATGGAACAGTCCTCTAAGATAGCATGTCATTTCTATGTCAAGTCATAGGTCATTTCTAACATGAATTTAATCCAATATCACCTTGTAAACTAGTAGTTATGCTTTCAAATGTGATCTGACCCAAGCCCTAAAAACCTGGCCAGAAAATTCCTATAAAATTGAAGTTATCTTTTCATTAAAAAGCCTACTTAAGAAATATGACAATTGAATGCAACAGGCCAGACCAGATCCTGGACCAGAAGGAGAACTTTAGTGGAAAAACTAGTGAAATTCAAATAAAGCCTGGAGTTTAATTCACAGTAACGTACCAATATTGGTTTCTGAGTTTTGACAAATTTACATTGGTAATATAAAGTGATAACAATGGGGAGGGTGGGTGAGAGAGATACAGGGATTCTTCGTATTATCTTAACTTTTCTAGAAATTCAAAAATATTTCAAATAAAAAGTTGATTTTTTGCAAAAAGTCTACTTGAAATTTTTAACAAGCCTTGATCACACATTCAACAAATACTTATGGAGTGCACAGGCACAATTCTGTGTGCGGGGCACACAGCACTGAACAACATGGATCCATCCCTTAGGGAGCTAAGAGACCAGTGGGCAGGAAAGACATGAAACAGTCACAGCAATCAACATAAATTGTGAGTGCAGTTTGTAGGAAGTGCTGTAAAGGAAAAGTACAGAGGAGCCCTCGCTACAAAGTGCTCTCTGAGGCAGTGGCACTGAATATGAGACATGAAGGATGGCTAGGAGCCAGTCAGGTAACAGCACCAGGAGTGGGGGAAAGCCTGTTCATCAGTTGGGAGGAAAGAAAGGGACTGGAGCACGTGCCATATGCCCACAGCATAATCGGGGCATGCAACAGCGTTGCCATCTGAAGAACTGGACCATGTAGGACCGACCTTTGTAGACTGGGTTTAGGGTTTTACAGTTTTCCAAAGAGATATCGAAAGCCACTAAAAACTTTAACCAGAGGAATAATCCAATTAATGCTTTTAAAAAGATCCTGATGGCTGTGAACTAGAAAGGAGCACGGCAAGAAGCTAATGCTTCAAGTGCTCACATATCATATATATATATATATATGTATATATATGTATATATGTATATATATGTATATATGTATATATATGTATATATATGTATATATATGTATATATATACACACACACACACATATATATAAAAGGGAGAAATATATATATATATAAAATGGAGAAATATGTGTGTGTGTGTGTGTGTGTATATATATATATATATATTTATATAATGGAGAAATAAAAAGTTTTCAACTTCTAAATATATTTGTTCTAAAAAGTCCCTGGTAAATAATAATGTCACCTTAGATGTATTATATTGCTTCTTTAGAACATGCCACCATAAGTCTAGCAGAGAAGACAGTGTTCCAAATGGCTCCCAACTCACTCGATCTGGATCTTTCCTCCAGAATGACTGTGCTTAGACATAGGTATGAACAGAAACACAAGATAGATACCAAAGTCACATGACTTGGAGCTTAGCAAGGTATCAGAAGCAAAAATCTGCATGCTCTGACCCCCTTAGGAATCTTAGCTTTCACAGGAGATAAACAATTGTTAGTATGTCTGGTTTTCAAGACCACAAAACCATTATTGACACCTCACTAGTGCCATCTTGGCATTAACCCAGGACTAAATATAGAAAATCCCAGACTGCGAAAAGTGTAATTTTCAATGCCTGTTTAAAATATACAACGTTAAATGTCATCCTCAATTACCATACCTTGAACCTGAAGGAACGGGTGCGCTGCCCTATCTGAGCTAGAAAACGAAATATGTCTTCCAAACTTGATGTAAGCAGTAGCACTTCAATAAAACTTAATAAGTAGTCTGCAGTATTGGTTGGATACTTTTTAAACAGAACTCCCTAGGGACTTACACTCTCAACAGACACCTGGATTTTCTTAGTTTGTAGAAATATTGTCTCTATAACCTCACTAAGTATGATCTTGATATACTCCAAAAACTATCAGAAACAGAAAAAAGAAAAGATTGGATCTTGATTGAAGCCTATGATTTGAGTAAAAAACTTTTTTTTTAATTTTTTTTTTTAACGTTTTATTTATTTTTGAGACAGAGAGAGACAGAGCATGAATGGGGCAGGGGCAGAGAGAGAGGGAGACACAGAATCGGAAGCAGGCTCCAGGCTCTGAGCCATCAGCCCAGAGCCCGACGTGGGGCTCCAACTCACGGACCGCTGAAGTCGGACGCTTAACCGACTGAGCCACCCAGGCGCCCCAAGAGTAAAAAACTTTTTTATGCAAGCTCTGTGAACCAATAGCGATTAAGTTGACTGTCCGGCCAATTGCTCCTTTTCACTTCAAACAACCTTTTCCCCTACAGTCAAAAGAGCTACTGGAGAGAGTTTCTGGCAGCCATGATTGCATAACTTGACCCTGCCCCAAGCCACCATAGTCCATAGAATCAAGAGAATCAAGAGTATGCACTTGACACAAATTGGGCCAAAGAGTCCCTTTCTCCGGGAATCTGGATTTAGAAGTACGAGATTCTTGCTCAATCTGTCTGCTCTCTTGAATAGAGGACACGTAAACACTGGAACTGCTGGCAGAGGCTATTTTCAACCATTTGGACAAGGAAATTGAGAAAGCCAGCCTGCAGCAAGAGACAAGAATGGAGAACATGTGCCAGAAAAAAGAGATGAAAGGCAGAGAAAGAGGGCTTCCTGTTTTCCCTATCACCCTCCAGGACCTGATGCTAGCTCATCCCACCTGATCCCTGCCCCTAAAATCCATAGAATATTCCCAGTATCCTTTCAATCACTTCCATTTTTGCTTAAGCCAGTTCAAATGCAATCTTGTAACTAGAGATCAAATAAGTCCTCACGAACACTCCAGGTCTCTCCATTTTATTTAGTCTCAAATAACTGAGAACCAGTTTGCACAAATTTTTTAAGGCAAGATCTCTGAAAGGAGAATCTAATTCCAGCCTCTCAAGGCAGATAAATGCAACAAAATTAAAAATGCTTATCCTAAAATGTTAAACGGAAGAGAAGCAGGGCACAAAATTGTGTATATATCAGAATTATGACTACACTATAGTTTACATTTGCCAAAACTCAAGAAGGGGAGCCCTATACACATTAGGAAGAAAGGAAGGAAATTAACCAAAATAACAGTAGTGTGCTAGAGTGACAAGTTTATTTTTCTTTTCCTCTATATTCTTCTGGGTCTGTAAATAATTAAACGCTTTATAACTTAAAAAAATTAACTCCAGAGATTATGTAGAAATATGTTCATATGTTTATAACATATATGTTTATATGTTTATAACATGTTTATATGTTTATAACATAATGATGTATTTTTTAAAGTAGAACATAAAACACTCTGTTACGTTTACTGCTATATAAACAGCCCAAAAAGGAACTGTGCTTCTAAAACTCTGCATATTAAAGAAACACTGCAACTTTCAACAAACTGGCTCAAAATTAATCCTCAGGCTTCGCTTCCTCTCCACCTGTTTGCCCTCCCAATCCTATCTAACCCTACTTGTCCCCAACCCATGCTACCCATCTTCAAATGGGCTTCCATGCTTCCCCTCCCCCACTCTCTTGCCCCTATTCTCCCACACCCCTGGTACCCTTGCACTCCCTTCTACTTTGAGGTCTGGGTATCTCTAGATATGCAGGCTCATCCCGTCCCTCATAGGCCCTAGATTTGTCTTCTCTCTTTTAGATCAACCCACTGGGAATAACCTCATCACAAATGGCCTCCAGCCCATTTTAAACTATCCTTAGGGGCAACCCAGATAAGTGTAATACACTGCCCCTTTCGATTATAGCACCAGACAAGCCAGAAATGGATAAGGAATGGAAAACCATTGTGAACTTGGATAATGTGCAAATGATCTCTAACATCGCTCTAACACAACTTTCAATACCAATTCAAAATGCAATGCTGAATATGAAAAACAAACAGCAACCAAAAAAAGCGGTAAGTCACTTATTTACCAGGAAAAAATGAGCAAGGCTCTTGGATGGTGAAACCAATTCTACTGTCTTCCTCCATAATCATTAACAACTTCCATATATTGAACTGTGCCAGACATTCTGCATCCATTGTCTTACATAATCCTCCTAGTGACCTGTGAAACAACTACTTTTATTCCCATACTACAGGAACAAAATTGTTGAGCTGAGGTGTTTAACGGCTAAGAAGTAGCAGAGCAGAATCTTAAGGTCTTTGCATTAGACCTCATGGCCTCAAACAGGCCTTAGATATACTTTCTTTAGAAAGCCGGTCTGAAACTTAATGTTAAGCCCATGTGTTAGCTAGTAGTCGTAGCAGTATTTTATAATACAAATACCCAACTTATATGTAAATTTATATTTTAAATGAAAAATACACACCAAAATTAGCACTGTAGAAATGACATAATCCAACGTGAATAACATAAACAATGATACTCATACAGTCCTTGTATATTACAGTTAAAAGCTATGTAACAAAGACTTCTCAATACTCCTCATCGATGGTAATTAGAACTGTCTATGAAACACTACCTATCACATACAAAGCAATATAAAGCTTATTATCAGGGTAAAACAGAACACGAACTGGGAGAAATAGTGATGGCGTTTGTGTCACTAGCAAGAGACAATTTTATAACTTACTCCAGCCAGAGTTGCTAAAATGTTACGTATTGTACCATGAAGACCAACATCAACCATTTTAAAAGGGGGTGGGAGGAAGGACCACATTGTATTTCTTACAATTCTACCAACTTGGTACTACTCTGTATTAAAAAAAAAAAAAAAAAAAAAAAAAGCCTTTGCCCCTTTCAAGCATAGAGAAAGTGACAAAGAAAACAAGAAGGGCAAAAATGCAGAAGTTACAACCACAAAGGTAAAGTGATGCCATCTGATGTATTCTCTGAATAGGCACATCTGTTTGATTCATTCATAGCTGGTGAATTTTTTCTCCAATTGCTACTATCATGGACTCTCTCCCTTTCTGTGAGAAAATAATTAACTCCAATTTCTTCAAAGGAAACTATAATCATTCATTCATTAGTATAACAAACTTTATTGAGCACCCAGGATATATACCAGACACTTTGCCTAAGAGGAAAATACATAAATAAAGATAAGTCCTTGCCCTCCCTCAGCTCTGTGGGTGAGACAGTCTAGTGTAAACAGCCAAAAATAGTGTGCTAACTGCTGGAGCAGAGGTGAGTACACAGTATTATAGGAGCACAGAGGGAGGATTAACCCAGCCTGGGGCAATCAGGAAGCTTTACAGAAGACAGCGTTTCAACTCAGCCTCGGCCTTCAAAGAGCTTTCCAAAGAGTGATGAAGGAGACACACGGAGAGGAAGTCATCTGGCCATAGTGTAAAAAAAGCATTGAGGAGGAGAGCATGGGGACAATAATGTTATCGAAATAATGAGCCCCTGGATGAGACTATGACCAGGGTTTGTGGAGGCCATGTGAGCTATGAAAAAAACAAAAAAACAAACAAACCAAAAAAAAACAACCTGGGGGCGCCTGGGTGGCTCAGTCAGTTAAGCTTGTGACTCTTGGTTTCGGCTCAGGTCATGATCTCACGGTTTCACTGAGTTTGAGCCCCTAGTCAGGTTCTGCAAAGTCTACTTCAGATTCTGTCTCTCCCTCTCTCTCTGCCCCTCCCCCAAAAGTGGACTAAAAATCCAACAATCAGATTAAGGTGCTTGAATATATGGAAGACTATGAATACATTAAATTATTAAAAATATATAGATCGATGAATGGATAAAGAAATTGTGGTTTATATACACAATGGAGTACTACATGGCAATGAGAAAGAATGAAATATGGCCCTTTGCAGCAACGTGGATGGAACTGGAGAGTGTGATGCTAAGTGAAATAAGTCATACAGAGAAAGACAGATACCATATGTTTTCACTCTTATGTGGATCCTGAGAAACTTAACAGAAACCCATGGGGGAGGGGAAGGAAAAAAAAAAAAAAAAGAGGTTAGAGTGGGAGAGAGCCAAAGCATAAGAGAGTCTTAAAAACTGAGAACAAACTGAGGGGTGATGGGGGGTGGGAGGGAGGGGAGGGTAGGTGATGGGTATTGAGGAGGGCACCTTTTGGGATGAGCACTGGGTGTTGTATGGAAACCAGTTTGACAATAAATTTCATATATTGAAAAAAAAGACAAAAAAAATATATAGACCAATGAGAAATGTTTAGTGTGAAATAAAAAGAATTTGCATGTATTTATGGATATAAAAAAGACTGAAAGGATAATATTAACCAAAATGTGAATACTAATCACCTCTGGGTGATGGAATTATGAGTAATTTTGTTTTAATCTCCCTTTGCTTCTCTGCCTTCCAGATTTTCTGCATTAAGCATGCATCACTTTGGCAATTAGTGGGGGAAATGCGTGCTAAAATAGAACAATGTAAGCTGGGCTCAGATTGTGGCATGCTAAGGAGTTTGGACTTTACTCCACAGAAAATCAAGATTTATTCCAGGCATTTGATGAGGGACGCGAGATGAACAGATCTGCATTTTACGAAATTAAATGTTAAGGTGTGCATACTAGATTAGAAGGGTTTGAGGCTGGAGGAAAGATGTGATGGATAGAAAGAACTAAGGTAGTGCCAGTGGGGATGGAAAACACATATTTAGCGAAAAACAGATAGGACTTCTTAACTGAATATGGGTAAGAAAAAAGGGTAGAGGTTTGAGGATAACTCCAGGTTTCCAGGCAATTGGTTAGATGCAGATATTGGAAGCTAAAAAGTATAATAAGAAGGAAAGGGCACATTTTAAGGACAGGCTGATGAATTTAGTTTTATGTGTGACATGCCTAGAGGACATCCAGGTAGGAAGTCTAGTAGGAAGTTCGAAATGGCCTGGGTTTAGGAAAAGAGAACCTAGATATACAGACTCATAGGAGACAGCGAAGCCAGGGGATTGAATGAGCTTACTCAGGGAAAGTAGGGTGAGAAGAACCAACTGAGGCTGGAACCTGGGGACATGCTAAGTCATAGCAGCAGTCAGAGACATCAGAGAGCCAGAAAACCCAGAAGCTGATAGAATTTTTTTTGGAGAGGAGATGCTCAGCGCTGGGATCAGAGTAAGGGGAAGAGGTTTTACTGTTGCAGCTACCAAGAGTAAACAACCACAGAACCTGGTCACTAATGGGGCATAGAAAAATGAAAGGCCAACAGGTGCAAAAAACATAGAACGAAGAAAGACAACTGGTTGCCATCTGAGATGGAAGGTGCAGTGAAGAGATGGGACTTTTGTGAAAGCTGTCAAAGCTGACCTACTGCATGGCTGTTCTGAGACAGCAAATTCTATACTCTTTTTTTTTTTTTTTTTTTTTTTTTTTTACAAACAAGGAAACTGGCACAGAGAGGGTCTCCGAGCCAGCTCCTGGCAGGTTTAAGACTAGAATCGATCTCCAAATCACTAGGGTTTAATTCACTACACACCAACATACCACCTCCTTATACAAACACAAAAAGAAGGCTCACCCCAAGAATATCAATTATGGAATACAATAAAACGTAAGTTGACTTATCCTTTGACTTGACTAACGGAAATAAGTTCTTACTGCATACAGCTCTCTCTCTGACCACCGCCTCTCATCTTCCAGCTAACTTCCGCTCCCCTTTGATCCCACTGAGGTTGCAACCCACTGATTCTACCATCTCTTCACTCTCCCTAACTACCTTGATTTCCTCTCCTCTACTCACCAGCTTTAAATTCTACGGTCAACCATTACGGTAATACCTTTCTTGCATCCATTTACTACTCCCTTTCCCCTATTATTTTATCATACCCATTGGATAATCTGCACTCTGGTGAAGTCCTTCTCTTCACTTGCTCCAAGTCTTCATTGTATCAGTGAATATAACAACCTACTGACTGGTCTCACTTTCAATTTGTGGCCAGAAACTTTAAATGGGCTCTTTAAGGCAGCCAAACCACTTTACTGCACTTCCCCGGTCTGTTCATGCTCCCTACCCAATTATTCACACCTTCTCTCTCCTCCGACCACTACCACGCCCTCCCCCATCCTCACTTTCAGTTGATTCCTTGCTTCCTCTTTGAAATTTTTTTTTTTAACATTTATTTATTTTGGAGACAGAGACAGAGCATGAACGGGGGAGGTCACAGAGAGAGGGAGACACAGAATCTGAAACAGGCTCCAGGCTCTGAGCTGTCAGCACAGAGCCCGACGCGGGGCTCGAACCCACGGACCGTGAGATCATGACCTGAGCCGAAGTCTGACGCTTAACCGACCAAGCCACCCAGGCGCCCCACCTTGCTTCCTCTTTGGAGAAAATTAAAGCAACCAAAGAGAAACTCAGCTGCCTCCCACCATCTTGGTTATCCACCTTCCAGAACCTGCGCCCACACACACTGCCCTGCATGAAGTGTCTTTTTTCTTGTGCGGTAGATTCCATGCCTTATCTCTCCCACATTATGGATTATTCTTTCTCTACTGAATCATTCTCAAGTCCTTGCAAACTTGCTGTTATTTCTTCCATTAAAAGAAAAAAAAACTTCCTTGATCCTACGATCCCCATTGGCTCTGCTCCCCTTTGCACAAAAAATCCTTGAAGAGTTGTCTATGCTCACACTTCCAAGTTCTCTAATTCTCTTATACACATTTTAGTAAATTTTATCCTACCTTACCTGCTCTTGTCAGGCTTCTTGTCAAGGTCACCAATGACCCCCAATTGCCAAATTCAGTGGTCAGTTACAAGTCTTTATTTCACTTAACTTTTCAGCAGCATCGGACTCAGCTAATCCCTTCCCCTTGAAGCTCTTCACTGGCTTCCAGGGTATCACAAGCTCCTGGTTTTCCTCCCACCTCCCTGGGAGCTCCTTCTCGGTCTACCTGCATGGTTTCTCCTCTTCCCCAGCCTCTTAATGTCTAAGACCCTCAGGATTCAAACCTTGTTCCTTTTCTCTACATAAATTCACTCTTGGAGCTCTCATCAGTCTTAGGCTTCAAATACCATCCAGATGCTGAAAAATCCCTAATTTATATCCCCATTCAGACCTTTCCTATGAACTCCAGGCTTACCTTCCATCTCCAATTACATTTAACCTTCCTCAAATATTATCCTTAGCCCCAGACTCCCTCTACCTTGAAGCCTTCCGCATTCAGCTGTTGGCAACTCAAAGCTGGTCAAACCAGAAAAGATGGAATCACATTTTGCTCCTCTCTCTCTTGCAGATGTCATATCCAGTGCACTGGTAACCCCTACTGGCTCTAACTTCAAGTATCTGCAGAATCTGACCACCTCTTACCACCTGTTACCACTCTGGTTCAGGCCGACATCATCTCCCACCCACGTTATTGCAATAACATAGCTAGTCTCTCTGCTTCCACTCCTGCCTGAATACAGCAGTCAAACTGATCCCTTTGAAAAGTAAGTCAAGTCACATCACTCCTTTGTCAAAACCCCAGAAAGGCTTCCCAAAGGACTTACAATGGCCTCTAAGGCTCTACTTTACCCGAGCCCCTGCATTCACAGTCACTCCATCTCTACCCATTCTCCCAACTGCTCACTCCACTTCAGCCATGCAGATCTCCATGCTTTTCCTCTAGCATGCCAGGCACGTCCCAGCTCAGAGCCTTGCACTGGCTGTCCACCCTGCCTGGAACATCTTCCAGACGTTCACGCATCTAACTTCTTCACATACTTCAAGGCTTTGCCTGGTTGTGATCTCCTCAGGGAAGTCTTAACAGGCTGCCCTATTTAAAATTGCCACAATCTCTACCCCTCCCCCTCAGAATTGTTCATTCTTTTTACCCTGTTGTGATTTTTTTAAAGCACCTATCACCTTGAAGCACACGACATTATTTGTTTGTTTGTTTGTTTGTTATCATTGTCTGTCTCCACTCACTGAAACTTCAGCTCCAAAAAGGAACACGTTTTTGTCTGTTCTGTTCATGGGCGTATTCTTGGCACATAGGAGGTCCTCAAATAGCACTTGTTGAATAGAGGAGTCTATTTCCCCCACCAGACCAAAAGTAACTCAAGGCTAGACAAATGCTTCCATCATTTCTGCACCCTGATTATTATCCTGATAATATCATACCCTGACAATATATCTCATACACACACACACACACACACACACACACACACATTCTTTTTGTGTCATTCTGCCTACTAGCATTTCTTCTGCACAAGGCACTCATCTTCCTGATTGCCAGGGACGGCACCAGTATACATTAACAGGAGGCTGATCACTGATGCATTTTCTCAGAGCTGAGTCCCCACCTACTTCTAAAAAGGTAGATGGCATAGATATCAAGAGATCATCCTTAAGGCCTCACATGTGACCAGTCAGAAAATGGGAAAGTCACCTTGCCTCCACATATTCCATATTCCTCACCATAGCCTTTCCCTTAATATATCCCTCCAGACTTCCCCCAAGCTGTTGCTCATTCCTGGTAACAGCTAAATCAGTTGGCCATATTGTACTGGTTTGCTTCAATGTGTTTGTTTACTAGTTGAGGCCTGCATTAAGGGCAGGATTATTTCACGGTGCTCGGCTGCCTGGCTCTCTTCCAGCTCTCTCCTCTCCTCGTCTCTCACTGTGCAAAATGGCAATCTCTTTCTACCTCTGAAGGCACGAACATCCTGAAAGTTATTTGACTAGCATGTAATTCTCTGTGCTCATGAGATTGTCTTCACTGACTTCTGTGGCCTCAAGTTAGATAAGTGCCCATCAAAAATAACTACGCCAAATGTACCTTTATCCCTGTTCGCTTCAGTTACTGTCTCAGCCCATGCTCTTCCCTCTTTTTGTCCTATTATTGCACTGCAAATGAAACAAGGGCCGCTATTTAAATGAGCACGGAAAGATAATATGAACATGATTTTATTTAAAATGTCACTTTTCCAGTATTCCATTTGGTTTGTTCTTTATTAACCACAGTTCCATTGTTATAAAAATTATATTAATAAACTACCCTGGGTCTTGAAATTTCAGACAGCTTCCATGTTCTCTAAGCAACCAAAATCCCATGGTTCCTAATTAAAACATTCAATTACTTGGTGAAATCCAACTAATGTCCACATAGCATACTTTCCTTGCCATAGTGCTTTATGGTGCCTCATAGCATAGTGCTGTCCTTAAGTTTCTAGGGTTAAAAAAAAGAAACCCTTTGCCAATAGGGGGAAAAAAAGAAGTTTTTGAATCTATAGTACAAAGACTTCAAACTGCATTCCACAGTGTGTTATTTTCTTTCCAGAAAATTCTAACACTATATAATTACTTTTGTATGGAAAATGAATAATGTAAGCTTCTAAAAACAGCTAGACTGAAACCATCCAAATCAGACAGGCCTTTCCTGAAACCAAATGAAATATCAAATGAGAAAATATCTCTATGAGAACAAAGCTCCTGAATTATTATTAAATAGAGATGCAGCATAGTGGGGGAGAAAGTTACATGAAAAAAAAAAGTGTTTTCTCCTCTATGTGTCAGGGTTTGTCTGCTTCAGAGAAACTGTAACATTGATCGGACCCCAAAATGTCACAGAAAAATACCAATCAGAAATGCATCGAGGATCTTGCACGGTTTCTGGTTAAAAATAACAGCAAAAACATCAATTAGGCTCCATCTATTGCGACAGAAACGCATTGATACAAGAAAAGCGAGATCCCACCTGCATGGGAATTAAGCCGCAACTAGTCCCCCAATTCGGAGAAAAATGAGCTTCACTTTGGTCGCTGGCTGAACTAATTCCAGCAAAGATAGCCAGTGGGGTTTGTGTGTTGGGGGGAGGGGGACAGAGTAGAGCGCACCTCAACGCCCTCCCCGCGAAACTGCTCTAGAAATGTGAAAGCATCCGCGCCGCACGACCCCCCCTTAGCTGGGAGAAAGCCTGTGCAGAACCGAGAAGCCTACTCAGGCTGAGAGGGAGCCGCGACGTGCCTCCGGCCGCGCGGGAGCTTGGCCCTGTCGCGCCTCCCGCTTGCACACACCCCACCCCCAGTCGTTTGCACCGGTCTCTGGCTCCAGGCGCCGGCACTCGGAGACCTGAGCAGGTTGCTCTCTGCCCGGGGTGGAGGACCTCGCAAAGACCTTTTCGCAGGGGTAATTCCCGCGCTGGCGACGTCTCGACAGCCGGAGTGAACGAGCAGAGCCGGCCTGCGCCGGGACCCAAGTCTGCCTCTGCCGCCCCCGCCGGCCCCACCCCCGAGCCTACCCAGCCAGCGCGCCCCGCGCCCCGCCTGCAGCCCGGCACCCAGTAGGGGCTGGGGGGAGTGCAGCACCTAGGGCTGACTTTCCGCTAAGTAAACAGCCATGGCAGCCTTCCCCTTGGTGGTAAATGAGCCAGAGGTGAGCCGGCCGACGGCCGCCCGGAGCGCTCACCCGGTCCCCCCGGCGCTTCCGACCCCAAGGCTGCCACTGTTTCCAAACTCCTAGGCGCAAACGGCCCGGGCCCCCGTTCTCTCTCGTGGTTCAGCACCGAGAACAACGGGCATACTTTTCGCCCCAGCGGCCCCACCGCCAGGAAGGTAGCGTTAGCGGTACCGGCAGGGCTGCAGGTGTCCGGACCGCGCGCCCTCCCGCATCCCACCCGCTCCGGTGCCTGGAACAAGGCAGCCCCGCGGCGTCTTACTTTTCTGGCTGGAGTAACCCGGGTAATAGCCATAGTAGCCAGTGATCCGCAGGATCCGGTCCTCGATGGTGGCCACCCCGTTGGGGGCCGCTTTGACATCCATAGAGAGCGCGGGGCGGCGGCCCCGCGCGCGGCAGGGCGGAGAGCGCAGCGCGGGGCCCGGGAGCTGGTGCAGGTGCTGCTGCCGCCGCCGCCGCCGGTGCTGATGTTGCAGCTCGTGCTCCCGCGCCCGGGCTCTGACTCCACCGCCCGGCGCAGCACCGGCTCCGCATCACAGCGGCGGCGGCGGCGGTGGCGGCGGAGCGGCCCCCACTCGGGCCGGCGTCTCCGTCAGCCTGGCAGCTCTCCCGCCCGCCGCCCGGCGCACTGCTGCCCGAACAGCGCCCCCTCACCTCCGACGCCCACCGCGGCCGGGCGGGTGTGGGCGCCCCACCTGGCCGCAGACTCTCCTCGTTAACCCTTCTGCCGTCCTTCCCCGGGGACTAGACATCCCCTAACCCCACCTGCCAGAAGGGATGCCCTGTCCGGGGGCGTGGGAGGAAAAGAGAAGGTGAGCTGGTGGCAGGGGCTCAGGGAGGCCCCCTGGGTGGAGATGGAAGAGATCGAAGCGGAACCAAGTGTTAATGTGAGAGGTGCACCGTCACTCGGGAAGATGACACCTCGGGGGCGCCCCCGGGGCCTGGTCCCCGCTAGGCGTCTGCACCACCTGGGATCAGCTGATGCGCAAGTGTTCCCAGGAGTTAATCAGTAGTCCAAACTTGCCTAGACGACGAGGAGTCTTTTTCTAAAGAAATGAAAAGAAAAATGAGGCCTCCGCAGGTGGCACGTGGAGTGATTATCCCGGTATTGCGGACACGGAGACTTTCAAAGATGAAGCCCTCAAGTCTGACGGTCCATGTCCCGACCCTCCAGCCTCCCAGCGAAAACGTCAAAGGCTAGGGAGACTCAGCTGTGCACAGCATGTTTATTTTGCCAGTTTCAAATGCCCTTAGGAGAAATGATTTTCTCCCTTTATTGCCAAAAACATCAGGGGGGAAGCCCTTCAAACTGTAAATATCTGGACGGATGAAAGTTTTAGCTACAGCCTAGAGACTTTCCATCTGAGTCGAGAACGTCCTTGAGCTGTGTGTTCAGAGCCAACACCCTCCCCTCAGGTGTAACTCTTCTGTTTTCGTGAGATACCCACCGGGTTAGAATCAGTGAGTAGTGGAGATGATTTCTCTATTCAGTTGGTAGTCACAGCCTCCTGAAAACAATCTTCAAAATTTCAACTCAGAAACTAAAGGGGATGGGGGTTCAGGTGTCAGCTCATCAGCTTAGAGGTCATTATGTTCATTTTCCATCCAGACCCAGTTTAAGACACATCCCTGCCAGATTTCACATTTCTAAAATTTAGGGAGGAGGTGGGGGGGGGGGGAACAAGTTGACCTCAGTGCCCCTTCAGAAACCTCCAAAGAGCCAATCACAGCATTCTGCCTTCAAGCATTTTCCCCATTGTGTGTATATCCTTAAGTGGGAAGAAATGTGCAAACTTTTTAAAAGATGAATTAGATTTAAGCATAGGAAAATGCAGTATTAAATTCCACAACGTGTTAAGGGGTTTCATCCAGACACAAAGCCTAGCACAGATTTTTGAGAGTGGAGTGAATCTGAAATGATTGTGGCTGGAGAAGGGAGGGTTCATAAAGTAGCCAATTTCCTCCCACACCTGCTTCCTGGGCCCGGAAAGATGGAAGGAACTTAAAGGTCAAAATGAACTTAAAGGAAAAACCAACCTTGGATGCAATGGTGAGGAACTGAAATTTAAAGCAAAAATGGAAGGATTATGCCTTTATACTCTGCTGCCCAACACCCCACCCCCGACAGTGATTTTCAGCACACTTTGGTACTTTTATTATTTTTATTTCGGTGGCAAACCTTATACAAAATGTATGCATTGTACATGGTGAAATGGATTGTTCACACTAAGATGTCCCTTTTGTTTAAAGTTACTATAAGACAAATTTGCCTGCATTACATCTAATATGTGTTTAATAACATCATAATCCATAGCATATTAATATATCAATGATTCAATGAGAGAGAAATTAAGAAACTACTCCAGCAAAAACCTTCTGGTGTAATAGGAATATGAATATACACAGACTTTAAAGACAAATGGTTTTGCCCTATTAATGCTTATAACTTATTTTACCATAATGTATTTAAGAGCTAAATTACACTTACTCTGTAAATTATTGCCTTCTTCCTAGTGTTGCTTTGTTTTTAGAAATGTCCAGAGTAGTGGTTAGAAATGTACTTAACCGAGGGGCGCCTGGGTGGCGCAGTCGGTTAAGCGTCCGACTTCAGCCAGGTCACGATCTCACGGTCCGTGAGTTCGAGCCCCGCGTCAGGCTCTGGGCTGATGGCTCGGAGCCTGGAGCCTGTTTCCGATTCTGTGTCTCCCTCTCTCTCTGCCCCTCCCCCGTTCATGCTCTGTCTCTCTCTGTCTCAAAAATAAATAAAAAACGTTGAAAAAAAAAATTAAAAAAAAAAAAAAAGAAAGAAATGTACTTAACCGAATCTCATCATTCGTACAAACAGCAAATTCAGCATAAATTTAAATAATGTAAATATTATACCCACAAGAGTCTATGTTTCCTAAAATAAATTATTTAAAAAAATCTCTGACTGACCTGGGAATTAATTTCAAAACAGCAGAGCATTTACAAGTGTCTCCCTAATCATCTGTAATAGGGTGACTAAAACAGTAAATGCAAGCACATACCACAGTCTAGGCCACACATTTTTTTAATGGAACTGAAATTCTACAATTATTAATTGATCAACAATGAGAAGCAAATTTCTGCTAGTTGATAAGCACTCTCTGTTGCATATGAGAAAAGTTTTTTAACCTTTCAAATTTCACGTTGCATGTCATTAAAAGTTTATGGAACTTCTTTTGAGGGGAAGAGAATTTTTACAAAACATTTTTATGTGGTCAGCCCACCAGTGTTCACAAACCCAAATACAAAAATTGAAATTTACAAAATGTGAAATACCCGAGTGTCTCAAATCTGTTCTGAAAAAATGAGGAAAGATATAATTGAACAAATGAAGACTGAAGGTGGTTATTTGATTCGAAAATGGTTCCTCACAGTAGCCAGTTTCACACAGCCAATTTCCCTATTAAATCAAATAGTAAATCAATTTTCCAGGTAAATCATAACTCAGTTTAGAAAAATGTGGTTTGTAGGCAGGAATATTTCTAATGCATTATTAGCACAGGACATCTGTCTATGACTCCAAGTGTGTTTTAATAGCTAGACCATACTCACTTTGATCATCTAACCAAGTCAGATTAGGTATTCATACTAATTGAGTATATAAAACTTGACCATTTGTGTTATAAAAAAAAAAGGCATATGATTTGTAAAATGGTTTATATGATAGTCACTTACAATCTTTGTGTCTGATGCTAAAATAACTATACCAAGGAATAACATTAAAAACCATGATCACTGAACATAAATTCTATTCAAAGATGTACAGTCTGTCGTAAAATCATTTTAAAAGACTGCATCAGCCTTTATACTTTGGAAGGGTTAGTAAAATAAAATCCATGGAATCTAGTCTTCTTTACTGTGATTAGCAGCTAGAGGCCAGAAAATCTGGATTTTAGTCTTCTTTCCATGGCAGGAACAAGTTGCTTAATCTTTTTGACCACCTATTCGGAGTTACCAATAAAAGATGCTAAAAGAAGGATTCTCGTAGAGCGCCCCTACCTCCTTGAGCTAAGAGTAACTTGGCTGTTTGGAGAGCCAAGAATGTTTAGGTTTAATACCCATGGGCCAGTGTTGCCTTGTATAATCATCAGCACTATTTACAGAGTTGACCCCAGGTAGTTTGCACAGTGTTTGTGTTTAAAAGCATCTGGCATCTAGCCAACTAGGTGATAAGCACTAGCATCTGGAGAGAAAAAAAAAGTAGTGTTCCTATTCCATTTTCAGGAAAGCTGTTTTGAGCATTTAACCACCAGGTCATCAGCTGTCCCATTTGGAACACTGATACTGCCTTTCTATTCCAATCTTAGGCAATGTTAGGCATTGTTAATTTGCCTTTCAGCCAATAGTGGGATTGAAAGGGCTTGAGAAGACTAGCACTCAGTACCGGTCTATGAAATCAGGGGATAGTCCACTCTTCATTGACCTCTGGCACCAGGCTCCATCATAGGACTATTTCTGAGGCTCATTTCCTTGGAAATGTGTTGAAATCCTTTGGGGGAAAGTCTGAAGTCATTTCAACATATACATTCAAATTTGAGAATTTGTCTATGACGTGTGTGTGTGTGTGTGTGTCTGTCTGTCTGTCTTCTCTCCCCCCTCCCAACCTCTTTTCCTCACCCCATCCCTCAGCCATATAGTACAATGATTTAGAACATGGACTTTGGATCCAGACTGCCAGGGGTCAAGTCTTGTTCCCCATTTTCTAGCTGTGTGACCTTGGGTGTCTCTCAAACTCCATGACTCAACTTCCTTATCTGCAAAATAAGAATATTGTACTGTTAAGAAGAAAACAACAGGCCCAAAATGGTGTCACTCAAGCTAAGTCACCAAATCTGAACTTTATACCTAACCTAATTGTAGTTTCAACTTCCCCCAGAAATGTAGTCTTAACTCTTCAGTCAGGAATTTTCTGATCAACATCAGGGAGGATTCTGTCACATGGGCCCTCTCCATCCCCCAAAGGAAGATGAGGTAATCCACCTAATAAGATTCCCTGCCCTTCCCCCTAAGGGAAGGTGATTTTAGCTGAAACAATCCTTTCTTTTCCTTTGCTAGTAACTTCTTGCCTCACTCTCCTTCCTACAAAAACCTTCCATTTGTACAACTTTTGTGAGCTTCCTTGTACATGCTAGATGTTGCTTGATAAAAGCAATTATATCTTTAAAATTTATTTGGTTGAATTTTGTTTTTTAATAGTATTTACCCCATGGTAGACTAAATAATTTTATATTCATAAAGACATAGGGGTGCCTGAGTGGCTCAGTGGGTTGAGCATCTGACTGTTGATTTCAGCTTGGGTCATGGTCTCACTGTGGGATTGAACCCTGTTTGGGCTCCATGCTGACAGCATGGAGCCTGTCTAGGATTCTCTCTCTCCCTCTCTCTGCCCCTCCCCTGCTCTCTCTCTCTCAAAATAAATAAACTGTAAAATAACTATTATATTCATAAAGACCTTATAACAGTGGTTGCCATATAAAAGCATCATAAATGGTAGCTATCATTATTTTGTTTTATGGATACATAGAACACTTTGAGTTTTAGTTTTCCGTCTGTAAAAATGGGCTCACACTCACTACTTAATAGTGTTGCTATGATGGTTAAGTGAGATAACATATGAAAATATCTTACCAAGGCCTGGTACATAGTAGGTGCATAATAAATATCAATGTCTTCCTCCCAACCCCATCCCTGCCCTGCCCATTCTTTATTACTAAAGCTAATTCACTTGGACGTTTCATTTCACATCATTAGGAATTTCCATGTCAGTTGCTGTCAGGAGTCTCCTTTAATCCCTTCAACAATTCCATGACAGCAATCACATGGGGCAGATCTTGGAATCACACTGGCAGACCAATGGAATAGGTGGGCCACAGAATTTAAGTGCTTTGCAGAAAAAGATGCTCTAGGTCAGCAGTTCTTCCTGTCCTTTGAGAAGGCATGAGGACCTGGAGAATATGCTTCAGACTAACAACAGCACCAAAGTTCGTGGTCCCCAGGCACGGGAGGGACTCCAGTCCTGCCTGATGGCAGTGCCCCAGGGAAGCGGAATGGCCTCAGAGAGATCACAGGGCAGTACCCAGAGGGACGCTGGGCTATTAGCCTTGGACTTCACAGCCTCAGTAGAGATTCTGGTGCTTCCAAGCTTGGCCCAAAGGCAGCAGAGCTGCTAGCTCCGAGATGTGGAATATGGGCTTGATCAGTGTACATCTCAGCAGAGACAAATGGACCAAAGACCAGCATGTCTCCCTGAAGCTTGAGCTTAGCCAAAGATCTCCCCTGACTGTGCAATCCTGCAGCAGGAGAGCCCCAGTAATACTGAGATTGCATTTTCCACTATTCTTATTGACTAATAAATATTCAGTTAACTTCTTTAAACAGATATGTTGGTGGTTATACATTAAAACCTGCTACGTCTTCCTTTTACAAATAAGACTTTAATTTCAAGATCTAAAATGCCATGCATGCCACAGCTTCAAACCTGCTGCATATGACTTATCTCACAAGGTTTTCTGTAACATTGCCAGCTAAAAATGTCAACCCTGCCGGGGTAGTGGTTGGTATTATTTGCCAAATATCCACGGTTCTCCTTTATTGTAGGCATACCACAGAATTGCATCTCCTGCCCCCTTGTGGTTGTACGGGGGCTATGTGACCGATTCTACTAAAGGAAAGGGAAAGTGAGCATTTCCCAGCCAGAGAGAGATCGTACAGGTCACTCAGAGTTCTCTCTTCCCTCTGGCATGATGACCATAAACATTCAGGATGACTTTGACACGTGAAAGTCAAGTCACTAAAACATTATAATCAAAATAGGCTTGAATTCTTTCTCTAAACACTGCATTAAATTTTCAAATCTTATTTTCTTTATCCTTTGTTTTCCAAGGGCATACTGTGCATGTTCAAGTATATGTTTACCAGTTTCTGAAACAACGATCAATAAACAATAATGAAGGCACAGTAGTTGGAAAGGAACATTATGAATAGTATGGAAAAATCAGAGAATAGAATATTTAAAACTCATTAGAATGTATCAACAAGGCAAAGAGTCCAGAAAACATATATATATATATATATATATATATATATATATATATATATATATATTCAATACATCCACATCTTGAATAGCTATGGCCAAAATCAATCTCAGGAATGACTTTGCCTTCAGCTTCGAGAACTATTAATTTGTAAGAAATATGTTCACAAGGTTTTACCTCATCATTATTTCCAGTGTCAGTGATACCCATCAATAAAATTTGCTCCTCAAACACACTGCTGAAGTGGACATTTGTCTTTTTTGATTTTTCTGACTACCTAACTGATGTTAGAGGAGGTTCCTTACTTACCAGAAAGAGTACACCTCTCAAGAGAAAAGCTAAATGGTTGTACCAAATACCTTTCATGCTTCAGTTCACTTGCTCTTGCTTCACCTTTGCAGGGACCAACTCTGCATGGATCCCCATCAACTTCACACAGACACAGCCTGGCAGCACCCCACCTCCTGCCAATGCCAAGCACCTCCAGCCTCCTGCCCCAGGGCTTCCCCGTTGATGCTGAGACATGAAAGTGGATCCACTTGGATCAAACCCGCGTGCAGCCTGAAAGTGCAGGGGACACATGCAACCTGGGCGACTGTGTGATTAACAGGAGCCAGGAGCTGGGGTGTGAATTCTCCATTCTATTCTGTATGGACGGCAGTGAGGGGCCGTCGCTTATGCAGCCTCCCGCCCACAAGACAGAGCAGTCAGATCAGTCAGTCTCGCTGCCAAAGGATCGTCAGCTCAGTAACATGCTTTTGTATCGTTAGGAGAAGTATTAAGGTATTCAAAATTCAAAAAGTAATTGTTAGAGTAATTTTCCAAACTCCCTGATCTCTGACTTCCCTGCTCTGAAAATGAATACACACACACACACACACACACACACACACACACACGATCAATCCTAACACCCATTCTAGCTCTATTCTCCAGTGTTGCTGGGTTTTTATGTGCAATGTGTTGGAGAGTGCCGCCTGCCTCCACATTAATCTCTTCAGTAATTGCAATTATCTCCTTTCCAGTGAATGTGATGAAGTCTGACTAAAGGTCTCTAATTCTTCTGTCCCTTCGTGTTCTCATAAATAATAAAACAGGACTCCATGACAACGAGTACATAAAAAGTTTTGTAACATCTCAAAGTAGTCCTAAAATCTTCAGATTTAAAAAAAATGCTTATTCATTTATCTTGAGAGAGAGAAAGAGAGCACATGAGCAAGGGAGGGACAGAGACAGAAAGAGAGAGATGAAGAGACAGAGGCAGAGAGAGAGAGAGAGAGAGAGAGAGAATCCCAAGCAGGCTCCACTCTCTTGTGGAGCCTGAGGCGGGGCTCGATCTCATGTCCATGAGAGCATGACCTGAGCTGAAATCAAGAGTCTGATGCTTGGAGCGCCTGGGTGGCTCAGTCGGTTAAGCGTCCGACTTCAGCTCAGGTCACTATCTCACGGTCCGTGAGTTCGAGCCCCGCGTCAGGCTCTGGGCTGATGGCTCAGAGCCTGGAGCCTGCTTCTGATTCTGTGTCTTCCTCTCTCTCTGCCCCTCCCCCGTTCATGCTCTGTCTCTCTCTGTCCCAAAAATAAATAAACATTAAAAAAAAAAAATTAAAAAAAAAAAAGAGTCTGATGCTTAACTGACTAAGCCACCCAGGCACCCCAAAAGCCTTCAGATTCTTGAGCTAACAAAGTACACAGTTTTCTGTACATACGTGATGAGTTATAATCACTTGGTTCTATGCAGTAAGACCATCGATGCTTGGGTAGTAGTTACAAACGCTTGTTCATCTGACCAATGCTACTCATCCTTCAGCTATTTGCAAAGGCATTTCTCCTCTGGGAAGCCTTCTCTGAGCACCACCCTTCCCGGAGGGCTCAGCTATTTGCCCCATCGGAGCTTTTTCTATACTGCGTGGTCTTTCCCACTCTGTACACTTAAGTTCCTCAAAGGCAGGGACTGCATTGTTCAGTACAACGTGGCCAGGGGTTCTCAGGGTGCCGGCCACACACCAGACAATCAGAACATGTTCAGGCCTGAGAGAATCGTTGTAATAAAGAAAATCTTGCATCAGGACCACTTTCTGGAAGAAAGGGCAAAGCACGTACCCTCACTCAGGAAAGGTTGACGAATGTCAAGACCAGAAATGGAGCAACTTCCCTGGGTTACAAATGGGGAAACTGAGGCTAGAGAGTCCCTTTGGTGAATTAGTGACAGCCCTTATTGTCAGTATATGACAGCACCCACCATCCCCAGCCCCCCCTCACCCTTCCCAAGTGGATCAAAGATTTGTCTTCCTCGTCTTTCTATCCTCCCTAGTTAAACCCTGGACTCAGCAGACGGGGGGATGCCCAGCAAGGGCTCTGTTAAATGAAAGTGAAACCTACGATGTCTATTTTCCAGTCGTATGTGAATTATATTTCTGGCATAATAAATTACAATATTACCCCTCATGTTTTGGGTACTGGGGGTAGGGTTGATAAATGGATTATATTGTCTTTAGATATGAGGAAATAAATAGAATTATATCTTTTCTCATTAGGGGGTTGATATTTTAAAACTCACTGCCATAAATAACATGGGCTCATTTTGACAAATCTTTTGGGAATCATAATTAATTAGGAGCTTGAATCTCCCTTATGGGTAATCTACTACAATGTTCAGAAGATTTGTGTACTTGTTTCTTCATTGATATGTTAAAAAAAAGGATCATCAGCCGGGCATGCAGAAGGTAGTGAGTGTATGTTCTCCTCTTCTTCCTTTCTCTTTAATTTTTTTTTAATGTTTTACTTATTTTTGAGAGAGAAAGAGAGGGACAGAGTGTGAGCAGGGAAGGGGCAGAAAGAAAGGGAGACACAGAATCCGAAGCAGCCTCCAGGCTCTGAGCTGGCAGCACAGAGCCCGACGCGGGGCTCGAACCCACAAACTGCAAGATCACGACCTGAGCCAAAGTCAGACACTTAACCAACTGAGCCACCCAGGCGCCCCTCTTCCTTTCTCTTTAACACCCTTCCTTCCTTTCTTCTACTCTGGTCTAAAGTCCACTAGCACATGCATACCACTGCAGTGATGTCCAAACTGCACTCCTACCATCTAGCTTTTACCACACACCAAAGAACCCCAAACCTTAGTGGCTCAAAATAACAACCATTTGTTACTTCTCACCACCTATTGGTCAGCTGGGTATTTCTGCTGATCTGTCCAGGCTTCTCTGATCTCAGCTGGGCTCACTTATGCATCTGCGGGTCAGCTGGGGACTGACCAGCCTAGGATGGCCTCTCTCACAGCAACGAGTGGGCTCATCCTCCGGCACGCTAACCCGGTCTTGTTCAAGACAGCAATCAAATCCCAAGAGTGAGAGCCAAGTTGCAAGGCCTCTTGAAGCCCAGACTCAGAACTTGCACTGTATTGCTTCTGCCATATTCTATTGGCCAAAGCATGTTATAAGGCTAGCCCAGATTCGTGAGGTGGAGAAAAATATTTTGCCTCTTGATGGGATTGCTGCAAAAAAACTGTGGCCATTTTTGGATTCTACTACATCCACCAATGCAAATCAATGCCAGTGTTGCAAAGTGTATTGATCAGAGATTTGAGAACGTCCTTTCTGCAGAACGTGTCCTTTAATAGAATTCCCTGATTCCAGATCAGATCAGCAAAGCAATCTTCCACTCATCATTAACAAAGCAACGTGGAATTGACTCCATTAAGCAAAATCTGGCATTAAATGTTACCTGCAATAATATTTTGTCTGGATAGGAGCTGCAGCCTTTTGTATGGCATATAACTCCAAACCCTCTGACTTAAAAATGGGGAGCCAGAAGTCGGACACCCACACAGGCTGGGTCTGCATAACGGTGTACAATCAGACACAGAACAAAGAAATGCAGGGAGTTTGACACAGCAGGGCTGTTCCAAGGCAAAAGTGGGGACCTGGCAAGTTAAGGTATTCACTGTGCTTACTGCCCCCCACCCCATGGAGGCATTTATCTCACTATAGTGAAGATCGATGGGATTAACTTCCCTCCCCCACTAGATTCCCAGTTTCTTTCAGACATGAATAAATCTTTTAAATCCATATTTCTGTATGTAATACAGAGCCTGACTGTTGAAGGAAAGGAGAGAGTTATTTCTGTGACTCAGAAAAAGACTAACCCAATATAACCACATTTATATTTTTAAATGAATCTTTGCAAATACTCAGAAATTCTCCCATATGAAAAATTACAGAAGTACTGGTGAAAATAAGTGATTCCTTACAAAAACAGAAAATGCTACTATTCAGCTTAAATCAGAAGGAAGAAGTTGGTGATATTCAAATTATAATCCCGAGGAAAGAGGACTGAGAAAGGCATGTTTTTGCTTTGTAAGTCAAGAGAAACCCTTAGACTTTCAAAAACTTGAATCTAAATTTTCAACTCAAAATTAAACACTTACAAGCATATATGTGTATATACACATATACATTATATATAATGTACACATATACATTAATAATAATCACATATACATTATATATAATATAATATATAATATAATATAATGAGAGAGATATATATTATATAAAGTTATATATATTAACTTTCTAATTGTTCTGTGGCACAAAGATACAAGAAATTTTCTTCACATTATTATAATTATTATAGTCAATCTCATTCCAAATGGAATCAAAGTGGCTTGTAAAGATACTACATTTTGAGACAGTAACAAGCAAGTAAGGAACTGGGAAGAAAGTAAAATTAAAAATAGAAACCAGTTGGGGTGCTTGAGTGGCTCAGTCAGTTAAGCGTCTGGCTTCGGCTCAGATAATGATCTCATGGTTGGTGGGTTCAAGCCCCATGTCAGGCTCTGTGCTAACAGCTCAGAGCCTGAAGCCTGCTTCGGATTCTGTGTCTCCCTCTCCCTGCCCCTCCCCACTCCCCACCCCCCCCACCCCCTCAACCCCCCCGCCCCCAGCGCGCACGTGTTCTCTCTCTCTCTCTTAAAAATAAATAAACAACAACAACAAAAATGGAAGGCAGAAAATGAAGCCAGAATGAGGTCAGTAAATGCCACAAGGGCTAATACATTTTGCTGGAAGCAACAATCATTTGGCTTGGGCTTCCCAGACACCAACCAAAGAGGAACTTGTGGTCCCTAAAACTACTTATCATGGTCAGAGCTCAAAACAAAGTCAGGAGAAACAGAAGTCATTACTGGTGTGCACCGTGAGAGTAAGTTTTCCAGGATCTTCCTATAAAGGATCCCATGTAATGTTCTAAACAACAGTCTGAGAAACATCCATAAGAAGATGTAAGAACATATAACCTGATGGCACAATGTTAAAGCACTATGGAGTAAAATCACATTGATAAAACACTTCAAACACAGTGCCCTCTTATAATTCTTAACTGATCCAAAACCAAAGTTTGGAGACTCACAGGCTCTCTATCCTTCAGGAAGGTCTCTGTAAATACTGAGACTCTCAAATGAGAAACTGGTTAATATCACCAAATCCCATTGATGATAGTTCCCAGCTGGTCTTTTCCTCCTCTTTTTCAATGCCACTACTCGAGGCCAGGTGACCCTCCTTTCAGCCTGGATTACCACACAACCTTCTAGCTGGTTTGCCCAATTCTAATCCATTCTCCAAACCACAGTCAGTCTGCTTTCCCTAAAACAAGGCTCTGCTTCAAACACCTCAAAGGTTCAAACAGGACTCAGCATGAGTTCCACACCCGTCATCACTGAATAGACTTTGGCCTCCACATCTCCAGCCTCAACTCCCGGACTGTTCCCCTCATTCCAGCTGCCTAAATGAACCTCTTTGAGATTGCTGAAAAAGTCATGCTCTCTCTCACCTCTGGATCTATAAATGTGCTGTTCCCTCCGTCTGGAAAGCTCTCACCCACAACACTTTGCCATCTGCCTTTGTCTGGGGCTTCTCCTCCATGTCTCACACTAGAAGCTGCATCTTCTGGAAAGCTGTCTTTACCCGTCTAGCTCACTCACTGGACCAGAAGCTCTACGAGGGCAGCTGCTGGCTCTGTCTTTGCTCACCATTGTATTTCCAATGCCTAGCACAGTGTCAGGTGCTAACTAGCTTAATTTGCATAATTAATTGATTAATTGATACTGATTATCGCAGGCAATTCCTTGGAGCCAAATATTCTGTATTACTACTTAAAGAAAGACCCATTTACCTTCTTTAACAAGCAATAAGTTGAAGACTATTTTTGATGATGCCTGATGAATTTTTTAACAGCGAGCATGCCTACGTAAGGAACATACAATCTCCACCATCTCCATCCAGGAAAGGTCAAAGTTTTCTTCAGAAAACAAGTCATAATTCATTCCTAAACAAGGATCTACGGGCAATTGATTCCCCAATGTCTTACGCCCTTATAATGTTATCATAAGTTTAGTGTGAGAAAAACATCAAAATGGTGTTGCCAAATCGTGCACTGCAAAAAGTTTTACAAGGTATTTGACATTGCACTTTCCAAGAAAGCATTAGTTTGAGGATCTTATCTCACCACGCAACAGTAGAAAAAACAGAAGGTTTAGATCCTATCTCGACTTTGTCGCTAACTCCATGACCATGGGGGTCATGATCTGTCTCATTCCTTGACTGGAGCTGGACAACTGAATGCCCCACCCGGAGCCTGCCCGGCTTAATCAAGCTTAAGCCCTGGGAGTCCCCTAAGAGCTTCCCACTGAGCAAGGCAGGGTTCCCTTCTCCTACCTTCACATCTGCCTGAGGTTGTCAGCTTCCATCTGTTTTGTTTGTTGAGCTTTTGCATAATATTTCATTTGAATGAAATATTCTACAGCTAATCAGAAATATGAAAACTCATGCATTAAATGATTTTCAAGTTTCTTTTCTACTCAAGTATCTACTCCACACCAGAGGTTATTCATTTATTCTGGATATACCACTGCATCCGGTTTGAAATGGATACAAAGAAACCATGCCATTCACTGGAAAGACCGAAGATAGAACCTGAAAGAGGCTTCAGAGATCATCTAGCGTGTTTGATATTCTGCAAATGAGGCCACTGAGGTCCAGAGTTTCAGTGACATGTCCACTGGCACACAGTTGTGTGAACACAGAGCCAGGATCAGAACCAAATCCTCCCAGGCTTCAGGACAGAGCTCCAAGCGACGGAGAGTGCTCCAGGCCCTCTTGAGATCAGGCTGGAGAAGTGATAATTGAGGAGAGACCCTCTCCTTAGACCCCCACTGCTAACTGCTATGATCCAGCCCCCTCTCCCATGTCTCAGCCAGATTAACTCCCAGTCTCCTAACGTGGTTCCACACCTCTAGTGTTATCCCCTTCCAATCTGCCTTCCACACCATTTCGGATATTTCCAAAACACAAGTGTCATCACATCACTCTCCTAGTGAAATCACTGTATTAGGTTCTCCATCACGTACAAGGTTAAGATGAAGTTCTAGTTCATAAATGCCATGCCTTTCACATCAGACCACCCCCCCTCTTACTCTCCAAACTTGGCTTTTCCCAAGATTTTCCTCCAACCCCACACTTCAGCCAAGCTGACAAGATATTCCTGGTTGTTTCTCACCTTGAGACTCGGCCCTTCCTTTGCCTGGAAGGCACACATCGCCCTGACCGCTCCTAACCCCTCAACCCCTCCCTGCCAGGAGAGTCTCTTGTACATTTCAACTCAGGCATGTCTTCCACTGGAATCTCTCATGGGATGGAAACTTCTCTTCTTCTCTCGGGGCTCCTGTGGCACTCTTATAGGACTGTCTTCCCCATTGGCAATAAGTTCTAAGAAGCATGGATCAGCCTGCATTTGTCTTTTTATTCCCACCACCAAACACTGTATCCAGCACAGAATAAATGGGGGAAGGACGAAGGGAAGGAAGAAGGCCAATTGATCCTTTCAAATATTTCCTGGGCTTTGCAGTCCCCACAGTCTTCTCACTGGTAAACTGGGAATAAAAATCGAACTCACTTCCTAGAGTTGTTCCGAGGCCGGAACGGGATGGTGCGCTTAAATCACGCAGGGCGGTATCTGTACATGGTGAGAACACAATAAATGTGGAGCATCATTACCGTGTGAAAAGAGAGATGGCGTATGAGAGGAACAAGGACTGAAGGATCCCGCTCATTTTAAGGGGCACACCCTGGTGGTGCCAGCTGTGTCAAGACGGAACGTGCGGCCTCAGGAGACGGTACAGTCTCCAGCCAGGAGAATTCCCAGCCTGGCCCCGAGAATTACCTGGCAGTGTTTTCCCTAGGAATTCATACTTCAAATGCGCAGATAGGCAGTTATTCCCAGGTTGAAGTTAATATTTCTTTCTATCTGGAGATTTCTTGATGCCAGACTATTCCACTGTATTTTAAAATCTAGATATTGACGTCTAGGCTTTCTTTTTTAATCTAAGAATTGTATTTGGTTATCTTGTTGGGGGAGGTCATGGAGAGGACGTGACTGCCAGTTGACCTGTGAGCTGGACCCTGGCAATCAGAGGCTCCGCAGGCCTTCCCCTGTCCTTGGGATGTGGCTCCGTCTGCCTTCCCCACTTCAGAAGCGGCTCCAAAGGCGTAGACTTGAGACAGGGATGTGGTGTTGAGATCGTCTGGAAGTATACATGACCAAACCCAGTTAAGGCCTCTAGATAAACTTTTAATATTTGGCAGACGGATGTGGAGATCTATTCATCTTGCAGCCGCCTGAGACAAGCCTTCTAAGTAAATCCCTTTGCTTTTTAAACCCACCACCTACCAATCTGGAGTGTTGTGCCTTTTCTTCAGTCTCTCCCTGCCCTCCAGGTAGGGGAGGGGGGTAGTTCAGATGACAGGAAGCTCCAGAGGGGATTTGAACCAATATGTATGTGATATTTACAAGCTCCAAGTAGTTTCAAAGTTGCAAATCACAAATACAAGGAGAAAACAACCTGCAACCAACAAGTCGGGTGATACAGCTCATAATAGTAGTGGATAAAAGTAACTTCCAAATGATAACCATAGGTTCCTTTACTCTTTAAGCTGCTTTTCCAAGTATTCCAAATTTGTTTTTGTTTTTGTTTTTAGTTAATGTATTTTTTTTTAACGTACATTCAAGTTAGTTAGCATATGCCGCTATGGCACTTCCTTAGCATTCTGATAATATTGACAAATGCTGCATCCTTTTATATCAAAGCTCTGACAGTAAATCTTTTAGGCACTTCTTATTTTCAGGAATCCAATTAAATAAAGCCAAAGGTAATTGGAGCATCTGTTCTTCCTCAACAGATTTTGGCTTTTAATCATGTATGAAATCACCTTTAACTACAGCCCTAAATCAACCAGTAGAGTATGTTTAGCGATGGGATTAAATGTTTAAAAATGTAATCCCACTCCCTCTGGTGGTGTAGTCTCCAAACATCCGCTGGGTTCACAATTTCGTTAAAATGTTCAAAACAGATTGGGAGTTCTTTTCTATCCTGTCTCCTTTTCACCCAAGAGATGCTGACACTAAACCATGCCTCCATAGGGGATATTTTAGTGCTACAAGTTTCCTAAAAATGCAGGACAAAGAAGCAGCCATTCTTTTCATACTCCCAAATGTCTTACATAATACCAATATATACGGAAAGAACTTCTCTGAAACAGGTCTAAGCATCCGTTGTTTACCTTTGCAAGTAGAAATTCAGTTCTCAAAGTTTTAAGATTTTATACAAGGTAGTTTTGTTATGACTAGTATAAAACAAAAAATAATTACTGTGTCATATGCCACTGACTCCCCAGGTTTATGAAAACAATTATTAAATGATCGATCAAGTTACAGCAAAACATAGGAGGTGTTCCCCATGTTGGAAAACCGTCCCCCCTCTACGCTTCGGTAAGGACATCATAAACAGTAGGAATGCCAAAGATGTTCCAAAGAGTACAATTGCACATAACAACACGTTTCCTCCAAAAGAGATCATTAGATACGCACATCGCTTTTTATTACTTTACAACATTTCTTTTCCATCAGAAGATAGTTCATTTCTACAACATATACAGGCACAGTGGCCTAAGCAGAGAAGTAGAGTCCCTGAAAGGGCGGGCCTACGCCAGCCGACTCCATCTTGTTCTGTGTCCTCCACCTTGAGTGACTATGTCCCCGACAGGACCCCTTTTCCGGGAAAATCGCAGAAACCTAGACCACGCCTCCTCCCCTTGAGTAACCTCCCGCTCACCGGTTCAAACTTCCTGATCAAAACACGCCCAGCGAACTGCGTAACAGGACTCCGACCCTTCCCCAGCCAATCGGCCGAGGCCACGACCCTTCCCCAGCCAATCGGCTGAGGCCACAGCCATTACCTCACCAACTGCCCCTAGACCCCTATAAAACCTTTGTGCTTTTGAAACTCGCTCTCTCTCCCTGGTATCTCACCGCTGCGTCGGTGCAGGTAGGGGATTGAGCTTGAGCTAGCTCGAATAAAGGCTCTTTTGCTTTTGCATGAAGATCACGAATTCTGGGCATAACATCCCCTGCTCCCAAACACACCTTATAATCCCTTTTGGTTTGTATGTCAGTGAATATTGTGCAGTGAAGTACAGATTCTGGACCCATCCTGCCCAGCTCAGTTTATCACTAGCTACACCACCATAAGCAAGTTAGCTGAGCCACACCATACTTTTGTCATACAGGCAATGCATTACAGGTAATGCAGGTAATAAAAGCTGTTCTGAGGGGGGCACCTGGGTGGCTCAGTCAGTTAAGCATCTGACATTGGCTCAGGTCATGATCTCAGGGTTCATGGGTTTGAGCCCCACCTTGGGCTCTGTGCTGACTGCTCAGAGCCTGGAACCTGCTTCAATTTCTGTGTGTGTGTGTGTGTGTGTGTGTCTGCCCCTCCCCAACTTGTGTTCTGTCTCTCTCTCTCTCAAAAGTAAACATTAACAAAATTTTTTTAAGCAGCTCTGAGGTACGAATAAGTTTGCAAATGCTTCAAACAGTGCTGGCACAAAATAAGTACCATACAAGTGTTCGCTAATGTTGTTGTTTGAGTAACAGAACTATAAGCATGGAAGGGTCAGCTTAGTTAAACTGGACTTCTCTTCCAGTTGTTCAAATAAAACACTTTTGTCCAGCCTTAGGATCCTTGTACATGTTGTTCCCTTTTCCCTACACTTCTAACACTGTAGCAACGACCCACACGTGGACCTATTTAAATGCAGATGATTTAAAAGTAAATGAAATTTACAAGTCAGTGCATCGGTTGCACTGGCCACCTTTAAAGCCATCAATTGCCGTAAGTAGCCAGTGGCTCCTGGGTTGCACAGAACTGACATAGGACCCTTCCAGCCTCTCAAAAAGTTCTGCACAGCGCTGATCTAGACTCTTCTTCCTTCCGCTGTTTATCCCCTTCTGCTACTCAGCCTTCGTTTTGCTACTTAAACATTACTTCCTCAATTAATCCCTGCCTGAGTCTAAGGTCCCTTTATATCCTCCCATAGCATTCTGGATTTTTCCTTTAGAATACTCCTCATAGTTATAAACATTTTTAATAAATTATTTTCCCACTAGGCCGTAAGGAGTTTGAAAAAAGGGATTACGTGGGCACATAGTAGCACCCAAGTTGCTGACTAAGGAACTATGAAAGGAAATTTATAAAATTCCTTAAAATGTTAATAGCTCCTTACAGTGTGCCAGGCAGTATTCTAAACACCTTAAAAACCTTAATTCATGAGATTCTAACAATGCCATGAGGTGGGGGCTTATAATAATTATGCATTGCTGCAAAACAAAATATCACAAAAGTAATGGCTTAAAACAACACGAGTTTATTATCTCACAGTTTTGTGGCCAGAGGTCTGGACGTTGCCTAGCCCTAGTCCTCTGCTCAGGGTCTCTCAGGCTGCCATCAAGTGGCGACTAGGCTGTGTTCTCACGAAGAGGCTCAGTTTGGGAAGTCTGTTTCCAAGTTCACTCAGAGTGTTGGCATAATTTATTTCCAGAATCAGTTAGACTGGGTAACATTCTAAATAAGGCCTATCTCTGCCATGAGCTTAAGTAGGGATTTTGAGAGAGACAGGGAGAGACAGAGTGCGAGCAGGGGAGGGGCAGAGAGAGAGGGAGACACGGAATCCGAAGCAGGTCTCAGGACCTGAGCTGTCATCACAGAGCCTGATGTGGGGCTCGAACCCACAAACCATGAGATCATGACTTGAGCTAAAGTCCGACGCTTAACTGGCTGAGCCACCCAGGCGCCCCCAGTTTTCCATTTTTAACGTTACCCTGTTCCATGCTGTGCTATACTAGTCTGTACACACAGCAGCCTTTGGTTAGGGGTTCTGGGTAATTTAGGATAAAGCAGTAAAGGAAATTATAATTTCCCTGTGGACCAGAACTGCAGGTTTACGTGGAAGGAGGCCCTACACCTGTCATTTTGAGCAGGAACCAGGCAGCACTGAGAAAGGTGGTTAAGGGCCATGTAGCAACCCAGTGGAATTGACAAACTTTTTCACTGAGTACAATAGAGGAAGGTGATGACCCTTGAAAGGAGGCAGCTAGACTAGTGGGCTATGTTCAAGCTTTCTAGGTCCAGGATGTTTTCCCCACACCTTTTATGATAGCATCATGCCAGGTCAATTGTTCTACAGGGAATACGGACTGTGCCCTGCAGCTGTCCCACCGAACCTGATAAGCAGAGTGCTATTACATCACCTGGGGAATTGTGCCGTTTGCTAAAACTGAAAGCTGAAAAATGGAACCCCTCTTTGCCCTCTGAATGGGCAGCCCCTCTGTGAGTGACAAACATGGCTTTCACAGGTGTCACTTTGAAGGATGAGCAACCCATCTTCTCCATGAGGAGTTACACAGTGATCAGAAAGCTGCAAGCTTCGGTCCCTTTTCTCTCTTGCTGCCAAGGGAATCGCTGCTTATAGAGCCCTGGCAACAAAATCCATCCAGGGAAGTGTCAGAGGCAAGGTAAGGATTAGAAGAGCTACTGTCAGCCTGTGCACAGCCTCAGCTGGGCAGGATTCTCAAGAAGGAACCTCAACACATCACCTTCACCTTCTCTAGGGTGACACAAAGTCATAGCTAACTACGCAAAGTTTGTAATTGACTGCTTTGTGGATGTCAGCTGACAGTCTCACACACACACACACACACACACACACACACACACACACACACTGATCTGCTCAAGGTAATTTTCCTGCAGTAAACCATGGTAAACATCTTCTCGTGGCCCATGCAGTTGCCAACGGTGCAGATTCCTTGACCCAAGAGACACTATAGATAGCCTCTGGCATCTCAGTTAAACTATCTGCAAAGTCCTCCATGGGAGGCGCCTGGGTGGCTCCGTGGATTAAGTGACCGACTCTTGGTTTCAGCTCAGATCATGATCTCATGGTTCATGGGTTTGAGCCCTGCATCAGGCTCATGCTGACAGCACAGAGCCTGCTTGGGATTCTCTCTCTCTCCCTCTCTCTCTACCCATCCCCTTCTTATGCTCTCCCTATCTCTCAAAAATAAATAAATATAAACTTTTTTTAAAGTCCTCCATGGAATTCTTAATTGTAGAAGACCCACTCTGCAGCCCCTTGCATGGTGGAAACACAGCTGTAAAAGACACAGACTCGAATCAGAAAGACTAGCTTCATCATTTACTATTTGAGAGAGCTGTGAGTTCCTTTGCAAAAGGTAATGATAATATGCTCCACCTCACACATTTGCTTTAAGAATTAAATGAAATAATGCACACGAAATACTTAGCACAATGCTTGATGCCTAGTAAATGCTTAGTGAATACTAGGTGTCATTATCACACTATTGTCTTTATCGCTCTCATCACTTTAAGTGATATGATCAGAGGGGAGACCTTGGGAGAACAGAGAGCCACAATAGAGAAGTTAGACCATATGTACTTTGTTCCAAACTGAAAAAAAAAAAAAATAAGAAAGTCACTTCATTCTGGTTTGGAACTTATTTTACTTTATCAGATACTATATAATGCTTACTATGTGCCTATTACTTCTCTAAACATAGAACTTATTGAATCAAATTTCATTTAATTTTGAAGTGTTACTAATTTGACAACATCGGATTATAGCGTGTTGAAAAAAAATCATTGTAAAGCCAAATATAAATAATTTGAGGAATGCATATGTTTTTCTTTCATGCATTCCAAGAATACTAACTGAATATATGCCAAAAGCTGGCTCTGGTACTAGTCACTGGGCTGATAATGTCAAACGAGACAGATAAATTGCCTGCCTGAAATTTACATTCTGTTGAGATGGTTGAAATAACCAATCACCCCACTTTTTTTCTGCATGAAGTTTCAATCTAGACCAAATGTAACATAGTTCAACCATTTATTCAGCAGCCAGACTTGGATCTGCCCTAGATAAACTATTTGGCTTCCCCAGGCAATTCGTCAGTACTCCCAGAAACTATGGTCAACATGGGTAACCGGGCAACATTGCCGGGTGCTGCAGCAGTGAGTCAGGTTCGGCTGCCAGCACAGGTGTCAGGATCAGCAATGGCAGGTGACCGGGAAGCGTGAGCTGTCTCAGCTGACTCTAAGTGGAGTGGACAGCAGAGACACCTGAAGTGCTCCCTGCAGCAAAGCTTCAAGCCATGTGATCCAGCTGACCAGGGCCACAGTAACTGGGGAAGCTGGCCTTGAGCGATCTCTGCCGGGTGATTCGTGTTCGGCAGATGCACGGGTCATGCAGAGAGGCTCAGGGCAGAATAGCTTGTGGGGAGGGAGGCTCTATAGTCACTTCAAGTCACAGGATGCCTTTGTGTTTATGTGGTATGGAAGGGCTTTCTGGCCAGAAGAGCATCTCTTGAGCTGTGCTCACCATAGGACAAATACAAAGGACATCGGAATATAGACACATGAATATATTTGTGCACACATTATAATTACCTTAGTACAAATCGTGTCATACATTTAGAAATGTCTTATTAAAAGAAATGCCTTTGTTATAAGGAAAATAGCCTACTGTGTTGCTATCAATACTATTCTTAGTCTGCTATTGCTGGTTCTCTATTAATTGGCTTCCTCGTTCATTTATTCATTCATTCATTTAACAAATGTTCCTTGAACCACTCTCTACCTGTGCAGGGTCCTGAAAATACAGTGCCAAGCAAAACAGACCCAAGTTTTGCCTTTGTAAGTTTAAAGTCAAGTGGGCTAGGTGATCATTGAGATTACTGTTCAGCAAACATACACTCCCACAGTTTGAGAAGCAGATGTTATTTCTCCCACGGCGGGTGCGTACCCCCCTCTGCCCCCATTGACATTGGACCTGGGTATGTGACTTGCTTTAACCCAAAGAATTTTAGCAGACAAGACAGGAATGGAGGCCTTCAACGTGTTTGCTTCTTGCACTCCTGCCCTTCTTCATAAGAACTTAGCGTAGCCACTAGTCCAAGGAGGAGGAGAGGACATGTGGAGCAGAGATGAACCCACTCACACCCAGGAGACAAGCCCGGGTGACCCGGGTGACAAAAAGGTGCCCAGCGAACACCAGTCTAGAGCAGTGGATAGAATCAGCTGAACTGCAGTAGATCTGGAGACCCATTAGCATGAGAGTAAATGCTTGTTTTTGTAAGCTTCTGAGTTTGGAGATGGTTTGCTTCACAGTGTAATTGTGGCAATAACTCTCTGATACAGAGCCAAACAAAGGAAGAAAATTTCCAACATTTTGAAAGTTTGATTATAATGTGCTGCTTATTTTCTATGAACAAAAAACTATCTCCCCACAGAGGCATTTTGGAAACATCAAGTTCCGTACCCTGTCTCTGTGGTTGTAACCCCCTCTCCCTGTGCCACATCTGCATAGCGGCTTCATTTATCAATGTCCCTTCTTCTGCATATGAATAAAGGGAGACTAGGTCTCCCTGAAAAACCTATGCACAAGGTGTTTTTTCTAATGCACTCACCATTGTATGCCTAGTTTTGTGGATTCATATTTTAAGCAAGCTGTGAGCAAATTGGAGAAAATTTAGAAAAGAATGAGAAAGGTTATCAAAGTTCTTGTAAATAAGGCATGAAGCCAGGGGAAAGCACAGCACCACGCTCATAATAGAGACTTTGTAAATATTGTTGATTGATGTTAGAGGAGAAAAATTGGAGGAGAAAGATAACAGGTTTCCCAAAAATATGAATGTAAAATATATTGACAAACTCTTCTTCTGCACTCAGGAGCAAACAAAATTAAGCAAGCTCTTTATAGCAGGATAGTTTTAGGTTAGATGCAGGAGAAAAGTCTATCAATTGAAACATATTTCTAGGGGAAGCTGGACATCTCCTCATAAACTCACTTAACATGAGCAGAAGGAGCAAGGGATTCGGGGCTGATCAGAGTCAGAGGAACGTATCACACTGCTGTTTTCCCAGTATTTTCTAGGTTGTGAATCTCTTCAATGCAGTGAAGACCTCACAGACCATATCCCCTGATGATCCCCCCATAAGCATCAAAACAGTTTTTAAAGAAACTCACTGGGGGCGCCTGGATGGCTCAGTCGGTTAAGCGTCCGACTTCAGCTCAGGTCACGATCTCGCGGTCCATGAGTTCGAGCCCCGCATCGGGCTCTGGGCTGACGGCTCAGAGCCTGGAGCCTGCTTCCAATTCTGTGTCTCCCTCTCTCTCTGCCCCTCCCCCATTCATGCTCTATCTCTCTCTGTCTCAAAAATAAATAAACTTAAAAAAAAAAAAAAAGAAACTCACTGGATCTATGGGAAAACTGGTTTCCATTGAGATGCCCACTAAGGTGATATCTTTTAAAAATAGATATTCAGTCATCCCTTCAACAAAATTTCATTAGGCTTCCACCATGTGCCTTGCCTTGTTTTTTGCAGTTTTAATACTGCTGTAAACTAGGCAGATTGCCTTCCCTCGTGGAGCTTACCTTGTATCGCAAGGGTGGCAACTTCGCATAGAAATAATAATATCAATACAGTAGAGTGGATTGACTGCTTAAGACTCTTTCTGGTTCCATAGTTCTTAGATAATTGTAGAGAAGGTCTATGAATTTATTATTTCTTATATATATTACAGTAAAGACAAAGAACTTTCAGAGCTTTTAAAAAACAAGAATATGATGATGGGGATCATTTTCCCCAAATCCTTGTGTGTGTTCATTATTCATGACATTCTAAAATTTTAAGATAAAGTTAGTTTGGGGGTGTTTCTCCTGTCCTTGTCTAAGTGCATTTTCCTTTATCTTTTCACTTCTAATCAATGAAGAAAGAGATCAGGAAAATGTGGCCTGAACAGCGCCTTATAATTCCACAACGCCATATTATAGGGAGGATCTGAGATTATGCATGGACGCTGGGCCTCCCGTTTTGTGAAGAACTGTATTTAGACACATTAGTCAGATGACTAATTGGTCTCATGAAAAGAAAAACTTCCTCCCATCTTTTCCACACTGTCTCCCAGAGGACCCCATGAGGAGTGGCCTCTGGCTGCCCAGCTGGGGTCAGCTTGCAGAGGGTGTGGCTGCCTCTGTCAAGTCCATTAACACATTACAGGCAGCTAAAAGGTGTGCTGAAAATAATTCCACTCTTCCATCCATGGCTCCCAGAACGACTTGGCAGGGGAGAAACCTTCCTGGCAGATGTTACAGACACAATTCATTTGAAGTTTCAAAGCCGATTATGGGTATCAATACCCAATACTCTGCCTCAAGTGAGGGATTAAGCATGGATCACAATGTTTCGCTTTGCATCTGCGTCTCACAATGATTTGCATTAGAACCTTGGTATTAGAGGTCATACCCAGGATTGGTACTTTTTGCAAATCATGAAAGCAGTCATATTTATCAGTGAATAGTGTATAGAGCCCAGTAACGGTACGTCACCTTCCTTTGCCCACAAATAACAAAAGTTCTCCTTGCACACCTACTCCTTTACAGTTCCAGCAGCCTGCAAACCTGTGGGACAACCTGGCTTTTTTTTTTTTTAATTTTTTTTTTTAACATTTTATTTATTTTTGAGACAGAGAGAGACATAGCATGAACGGGGGAGGGGCAGAGAGAGAGAGGGAGACACAGAATCGGAAGCAGGCTCCAGACTCTGAGCCATCAGCCCAGAGCCCGACGCGGGGCTCAAACTCACGGACCGCGAGATCGTGACCTGAGCCGAAGTCGGACGCTTAACCGACTGAGCCACCCAGGCGCCCCACAACCTGGCTTTTTAAAATTTGACTTGTTAAAAAAAAAATCTATGAATAGTTTTTATTATAAGTTACATTTAGTTTATATTACTCTGTTTCTTGCTTAAAAGAAAGAAAAACACCCAAAGGATAGAATTGGACTTTTCTGAAGATAGGGGGAAAAAGTAGTCAGGGCTTTAAATGCTTTTTATTGGTTAGGAATTCCAATTTAGCTCTCTGCCACCTGCTTATGCAAGCTTCCTAGAAGCTGTCTAGAACTTTCTAGAAGTTTCTAGAAGTTCTGTGGAAGGATTTGTCCTGAAGTCACCTTTGCAAGATACGGAAGCAACACATTCTCTTCTAGTGCCCCCTTTTGGGCAGCCCTCACTGTCTTCATAAAGCTATGTGTCCACACATTCATCTATAGAAAAACAACATACACTGAGCACATATTGTGTGTCAGTTGTTACACCCATTATCTCATTTTAACTTAACAACTATTCTTTGAGGCAGATTTAACTTCCATTTTTCAGATTGTGAAACTGAGGCTTAGAGGCTAAAAATATTCTCCAAGGTCACATAATTAGTAAATGAAAAAGGTTGGATTCAACCCCATGTCCTCTATCATTACACCACACTGCCTCCTACTCCCAAGAAGGCATTCATCTTATTTCAGAAGTTTCATCCCTTTAGTGAAGGTAGTCAAGATAACTTGTGAGCAACTCAGTTCAGGCTCTTTATGTCCAAATGCCTAATTCATAATCCATGTCCATTTTCCATCATTTATGAGAGACCTCCACTCTTGGTAGCTTTTTTCCTTCAAAAAGGATGAGTCTATGCTGTTCTTATAAATTTTTTTTAATGTTTTTAATGTTTATTTATTTTTGAGAGAGATAGAGTATGAATGGAGGAGGAGAAGAGAGAGGGGGGATGCAGAATCTGAAACAGGCTCCAGATTCTAAACTGTCAGCACAGAGCCCAACATGGGGCTCAAACTCAAACTGGGAGATCATGACCCAAGCTGAAGTTGGATGTTTAACCTACTGAGCCACCCAGGCAACCCATTCTTATATTTTTTCTTAATGTTTATTTATTTTTGAGAGAGAGAAAGACAGAGTATGAGCAGGGAGGGGAAAAGGAGAAGGAGACACAGAACCTGAAGCAGGCTCCAAGCTTGAGCTGTCGGCCCAGAGCCCAACGTGGGGCTCGAACTCCTGAACCATGGGATCATGACCTGAGCTGGAGTCAGATGCTTAACCAACTGAGCCACCCAGGTGTCCCTGAATCTATGTTGTTCTCAGCCAATATGTCCATACACACTTTTCCCTGGACCAGAAAACTAACAGCCAACCAGCAAGCAAAGGAGGCCAACCTTGAAGGTTTCAGTCCCAGCAAATTTGCTTTGTAGATGCCCTATTATTCTCCGCTCTTGAAAGAGTTAAATGAAGTTGGGGGGCTGGGGATGAAGTAGGTGCAAAATGGGTGAAGGTGATGAAAATTTACAAACTTCTGGTTATAGAAAAATTAAGTCCTGGGGATGTAATATATAGCATGGTGACTATAGTTAACAATATTGTATTGTATATTTGAAAGTTAATAAAACAGTATATCTTATAAGTTCTCAGCACAAGGGGAAAAAATGGTAACTATGAGTGATAATGGATGGTAATTAGATTTACTGTGGTGATCATTTGGCAGTATATACAAATATCGAAGCATTATATCGTACACCTAAAACTAATGGGTCAGTTATATCTCAGTGAAAAATAGTAAATTAAATAAAAAGAGCTAAATGAAGCTCTCAATTGTAAGAGGACACTCTTCTCCATGTCAACAAAACAAACAAACCCCTCAAAGCAAGTGTTGAGTGAACTTCAATGTTAAGTATATGAGGGTTCAAACCCCTTCTCAAACCAAAATAATCACAGGGATTCTATTTTTCATGAAAATTCAAAAGTATTTGCGTTTAATTTTAAATTTAGATAACTAAACACTAACTATATCACATACCCGCAACCATAAATACAGTTAGAAGATGTCTCTGCATGAGCTAACTCATAGGAAGTTTTATTAGCTAATTCATAGGAAGACAGTGAATGCAGATAGACCACATCAAGTCCCTTAAACAATTATACTCCTATGAAACAAGATAATGTAAATTAAGAATTATAAAACTCAATGTTTAGCATTCGTGTACAGGTGTACATGAATATCATTCAAGGTGCTGTATACTGACATTATGCCAAGCCACATGAAATTAAATAAAAAGAACCTTAAAACAATTCGTGATTTTTGACCTGGTAATTTCCACATTGCAGGAAAACAGCTCAAAAGAAAGGAAGAATCCCTTTGCAGCACTATTTAACCAGCAAAAAAAATATAAAAACTCAAATGCCCAACATGAGAAGATATGGTTCTACAAGCTATTATGGATATAAATATGATAACCTTTGAAAGAGAGTTATTTAGACTCTATCAATACCTAGAGAGATAAAATAACAGTAAGTAAAAACAGCAGAACAAAAACAACAACAAAAATCTCATTGGTACTGGCATGTTTTCCTTAGGATGATGTGTTGAGCTGTACATGATCTGTGTACATTTTTGTAAATATTTCAATAATTACACTTCTAAAATCTATTGAATTTTTACCAAATTCAGAGCAATACTATTGACATTCATGGGAATAAAAAAAATTCACTTTCCGGGATGCCTGGGTGGCTCAATCAGTTAAGTTTCTGACTTCAGCTCAGGCCATGATCTCACGGTTCATGAGTTCAAACCCTGAATTGGGCTCTCTGCTGTCAGCACAGAGCCCACTTCCTGTCTCCCTCTCTCTCTGCCTCTCTCTATTAAAAACAAATAAACACTTAAAAAAAATTTTTTTAATTCACTTTTCACTCATTAAAGAGAATGACAAATTAAAACAATCAGTGATTTCCATTTTTTTATATGGTTTCACTCGGTAAACTTAATCTAGTCATAGAGTAGAGCTTCATCTTCTTGAGAGAACCAGGAAAAAATAAGAAACTATTTGAGAGTTTTGGAGGATAGACAGGTTTACCTGGCATCATCAAATAAGGAAAAATATCTTATTATGTAAATAAGGAGCTATTTGTCTTATCTTTAACACCTATTCTAAGTAAGCAGATAAGCCTTTTATTACACTTCACTCCCAGGTCAAACTGAAAAGTATGCCTCAAGTGCCTAATTTGTGCAGTGTGCTAAACCGAACATGTTTGGAAGCTATTGAACACAGATGTCAGAAAGGGAGACTACCTGGTATGCAAACCCTGTCATCTGGCCTTTGCGGGTTCTGATGGACAGCATTTCGGAGCTGAAATGCACTCCTGTCCATATACACAGAGCTGGTCATTTTCTCAAGGACAGGATCATACTAGCCAAGCACGTGACATGGCAACAAAACAAGCAAGAAGCCCAAGGTATTATTTTAACAATGATGTTTTGACTGAGCTGATTATGCCTCCTATTTAGGACCCACTTCCAGATATGCAGGTATCTTGCAAGCCAATCAATTATTAGAAGATTTCTCAACGAGAGAGTACTCAAAGCCAAGGACGGGAATCTTGAGGAGGATTTCTTCCTCTTTATGATCCTCCTGTGGGTACTCTACAGCTGTGGTACAACCCACCACACCGAATTGAATGTATTAATTTGTATAATTGTCTTTCCACGAACTTCCTATGTACTCTTAAAGAACAGAAGCCACGCATTAGCTGCACAATAAATGTATGTTGCACTGAAGTGTTTAAATTCGACTCTCTTTACCTCAAAATGCAACCCAAACTCGTAAGAATGCCAATGTTTGCCAGAGTCAATGTGCATGTCTCCCTTAGAAAGGACAAAGAAAACCATTCTGGCTATGTAGTGCAGAAAAGATCTAGAAGGCAAGTAGAGATGCCAGCAGGCCCATTAGGAGCTAACTGGTATTTTAGGCAAGAAGCAATTGCAGGAGGACAAATAATTGTTTACTCATATAACGGAAAACTATACAGCAGAGAAAAAAGAGCAAACTATTGATCTGTGCAACAACATAAATGAAGCTCATAAACATAATGTTTCATAAAAGAGGCCAGACCCTAGTTATGTATAGTATGAATCTTTCATATGAAGTTCAAGAGCAGGCAAGACCAATTGATGGTGATAGGGACCAGAATAATGGTTTCCTCTGGGAGACTATCAACTGGGAGTGGGCAGAAGGGAGCCCTACAGATAGAAATGTTCTGTATCTTGATCAGGGTGGTCCCCATGGGGATGTGTACGTATGCACACTTAAAATGCAGGCACCTTATTATATTGTGATCTTTTTTTTGTTTCATAACATTTAATACCATATGTTTTCACTCTTATGTGGATCCTGAGAAACTTAACAGAAACCCATGGGGGAAGGGAAGGGAAAAAAAAAAAAAAAAAAGAGGTTAGAGCGGGAGAGAGCCAAAGCATAAGAGACTCTTAAAAACTGAGAACAAACTGAGGGTTGATGGGGGGTGGGAGGGAGTGGAGGGTGGGTGATGGGTAGTGAGGAGGGCACCTTTTGGGATGAGCACTGGGTGTTGTATGGAAACCAATTTGACAATAAATTTCGTATATTGAAAAAAAAATAAAAATAAATAAAATAAAATAAAAATACTGTAGGTGGCCTGGGTAGGGTGGTGGCAGTAGAGACTGGCAAGAGTGAATGCATGAGAGATTTGAGAGATGAAGTCATTGAGACGAAAAAATGAGCTGATGCCTATCAAGTTTTAGCACGGTGCCTGGCATACAGTGAAGCTCAGCACATCCTTGTTATGATACTTGCCTGAAAAGTTTGGTGAGCACATTCAATTAAATAATGTTTGTAAAGTATTTAGATCCTTGTTTGGAACCTAGTAAATTCTCAATGAGTGGTAACTTTTTTTTTTTTTAATTGATTAGGCTGTAACTTCTTTTCACATTTACTGTGCCTTGCTAGGCCCACTTCTCGCCATTATCTGGAAGATAACCTACCTCCTACTAGGGTATGTCCAGAAAATTCATTCTATCCCCTGCTAGACATTTTATTAACTTAACTAAGTGCACCGCCATAGCTGCCTACATATTGGTCCCTAAGGCATCCTAAGGAACCCCTCATCATAAGCTTCACCAGAAACACTGAAGATAAAATCATATGAAATTGATGCATGTACACTTTTACTCTCCCTCTGGTTGCTGCTTTATCGTATCAGGATTGTTAGCACCATTTCTTGCCATAGTGTATCAAGACTCCCTGATAGGGTTAAAGCTCCTTAGCATCATGTGGGAGAGGACATCCCAGCACCATCTGCCAGGCCTGCAATTCTATTAAACTGTCAGCATGATAAATGACAAAGAGAAGGCATTGGAACAGGAGAAAATCTACAGTGAAGCACTGTGGTCATAAAACAAGAAGAACCAAAATGGATTTAGGGCAAGAACACAAACCATCCTTTATAATAAAATTTTCACTTGCAAGGAGGGAACAAAGAGACTGAACTATAAGTCCTGGGTCCAAGCAGAAGGCAGTAAGACAATCAGCTAGCGCTCAGCCTGGATGTGCGGTCACACATCAGTGATGCACGCTCCAGAATTTCCATCTCTGCTCCCAAGCAGGTCTCTTGGGGCTCAGTGAAAACACACCCTACCCACTTTGTGTGAGGAGATGGTATTTGGAGAGCTGTCTACTTGGAGCGTCCCTTCTCCTTATAAAAATAAAGAAATAAACCTCTCTGCAATGGAAAATAATTTAGTTACTGCTCTCCAACTACAAATTATCTCAAGAGAGAAGTCACCAGTGCATTGCTGCCCTGCTTCTAAATTTAGCCCCCACCAGTGACATCTTCTGTAAACAGAGCATAGGTAATCGTGTTTCTGAATATTTGGGTTTTGGAATGAGTTTCAGTGAGTCTCATTTAGAGTCACCAGGTAATAATGCTAATAGTAAAAGCAATATTGACTCAATGGGATGGTAATAGATGACTACTGAGGTGCTAAGAGATTAAAAAGGCTTGGAATATACCTTCTCTAGGTAGCAAAGGAGCTAGTCATGAATCATGAATAATCTCCATGCATATAATGTTTCCAGAAGCATCTCAGAGACTGATCTTTCTAAAGAGAAACTTTATAAACACTGAATGGTAATTAGCACTTATATCATCTTGGATTTTTCTGACACTTTAACCAAAACAAGACTAGTGGTGGCAGAGTAAAAATGCAATTACCTCAATAACAAAACTAGGCATATTAGATTCATAACAATGTTGCATCTTCTGCATTTTCCGTGTGTATGCTGTGTCAGTCACCACGCTGAAATGCCTGAATGCAGCAAGTTAAACACTATTCATTGCATGCCTTAGGTTTAGGACATATAATGATTTTCCTTCTGGGGTTAAGGCACGTGGGATTGGGGTATTTTATTGCCTTGGAAATGGAAAGTTAATAACTATGTTAACCAGTTAGACACGTGGGCGCTTCAATCAGATCATTAAACACAAACCTTAATGAGTTTCTTGGGCAAAACCCAGAAGAAAACAGAAACACAGGAAACAGAGCCATAAAAACACCTCCTGTCTCTGCTAATATATAGGCATGTGATGCAATTATTCATCCATTTCAAGTGAGGCAACAGCACTTAAAATATCTGGCAGTTGCTCTGCCACTCAATTTGCATGTCAACATTTCCATTATATTAAAGGAAAAAGAAATGAAGTCAGCGAATTTGCTAAGAGCCCTGTTGCTTTTTGCCCACTTATTCAATATGGAAATAAATATCCAGTTATATGATACATTTCCCCATGTTGCCTTATGGATTCGGTGAATCTCTGTTATGTTTTCTTAATAGGTTTTCTAGGAATATCTTTCAATATATCTATAAATCAGAATTCACGATTTAATATGACTCGGGGAAAAGACTGGAGGACTCCAGAGCAGCAAGTCCATGCCTCCGCAGTGAATGTCGTTCTGTTTTGCTCCTAACAGCCATCCGAGCACTTGTCTGCTACTTCGAAGCTCTACCAGATCAAGCAACCACAGAAGTCTGCTGATTCATGATAGGATGGGACAGTGGACTGTGGCCTGGTTGGGGTCACAGCACTAATCTTCTCCAGCTCTGGGATTTTGCAGAAATTAGAATGCTAGTTACCTTTTTCTAGCTTGACCACTTGCTATGGCCACGTACGACACTAAGCATTTCTTCTTCTCCAGCTCATCTAATCCACTGAAACATTTCTGTGGGCAGTATTATTTCCCCAGTTTTTCAGACAAGAAATCTGAGAACCACAGAAGATGGTAACTTGCTCCAAGTTCCACAGGGAGGAAGTAGCAGGTCTAACCTGAGTGTTGAATTGGCTTAAGACCACAACACACACTGCTCCAGGCATTTGACCTTTAAAGTTGTATGACAGCACTACCCATGCTTACCTCACAAGGATGCTGGGAGAAACCAATGGGAAACACATAACATGGGACACACTTTGGAAACTAAAAAAGTGCTACACAAATGTATACAGTGTTTGTATAATTCTGAAATCTTTGGGCTTCGAATTGCAAAACATCCACTGAAACTGGATTAAGCAAGAAGAATGTATTGGTTCACGTAACTGGCAAGTCGGAAGCAAGCAGAGCTGGACTTGGGGGTGGGGGGTGACGCAGGTAATGCTGTCAGGGTTTTCTGTTCCAGTCTCTTGGCTCTCCATTCTCCCGCTTTGGCTGCATCACCCTGCAGCCTCTTCCTCATGATGGCAAGACCCTCAACCTATTCTCAGACCTGGGAAAGGAGGATGCTCTCTTGGATGCTACAGCGAATAGTCCAGGATTAAACCTCATTATGTCACGTGCCCATCCCTAAACCAATCACTGCGATCAGTGGGTGGAGCGATGTGCTGATTGGTTTAAATCTGGGTCATTTGCCCACGTCAAGAGCCTAGTGCAAAGTCAGCTTCCCACATACCACCTGGATTGTGGGTGGCAGTGGGGTGCGGTGAGGATGCCGGTGCCCCAGGGAAACTGGAGCTCTCTTAATAGAAAAGGAAGCCACACAGGACAATATCCACTAAAATATGATAATAATAAAAACTGTGTACACTTATCTTGATGAGCACTAAGAAATGCATAGAATTGTTGAATCATTGTATCGTAAACCTGAAACTAATAAACACTGCATTTTGATTTTATTTGGATAAAATAATAATAATAATAATAATAAACACTGTGTTTCATACTTATTTGCAGGACAATGACAGAATTCTCAGCAAATAATATTAGCTACCTAATATACGTAGAATTCTCCAAAGTTAGAAAGTGCTTCTATACACACTATATCCTTCTATTCTCATTATATTTTTACCAAGGACAAATCACCATTTTGAAGATGAGCAAACTGAGTCTCAGCATAGTTTCGAGATTTACCCACAGCCACACTGCTGATAGGAGGTAAAGCCAGAACTTGAGCCTCTCCTGACCCCAGTTCAGTACTCTGAGGAGCTGGTGTAGGTTTCATACTGTGGATTTTGATTAACTGTGCCCTGGAAGCAAAATTGCCTTAAAGGAGGCATTAGCAAGCACAGGAGCTCAGATAACAATACCTTTCCAGCCAATACTTTGAGGAAATAATTAATTGTCCCTCTGAGTGTGGACATTTGCGACAAAACATGCCATTCTGATACGTACTTCTTTACTATATTGGACATTCCTGGTGGCAACGTAAATTTATTGATCCAGTCCTTTGGGGAAGCAATTTGGTAACAAAATACCAAGAGCTATAAAAATGCCAGTATTCTTTGACTTAAAATTCTACTCCTGGAAAATTATCCTGTAAAAATGATTGAAATAAATTAAGAAAAATTCATACGTGTAAAAACATTCATGGCAACATTAATCATAACATTAACATTTTTGAATTCAGAGAGAATATATGTAAAGCACTTAGCAGGATGCCTCATGACCAGTCAGTGCAGGCTGCAATAATTCCCTGCTTTTTCTAGAGTGCTAACAGGTCATCACATTTGTGTTCCATCTGCATGGAAGGTTCTTCTCCCATATGCATTTGACTCAGTCCTTCCTTTTATTCGGGCCTCCACCCAAATGTGACCCCACCAAAGAGGATTTTCCAAGCCACCCCTCTAAACAGCATATCCTTTTTGTCTTTTTCTATCTCATTACCATGCTTTGTTTTCGTTAGCACTTATTCCTGCCTCAGACACTATATATTTATTTGGTTTTTGTTGTTGTCTTTTTCGCCCCCAGGAGAAGGTAAACTCCATGAGGGCAGGGACTTTGGTGAGTTCATCACAATATGTCTAACATCTAGAAGAATTTCTGGAACACTGTTGAATAAATATTATTTTTATCTTTATTCTTAAACCCTTGGCTTCCATATTTCTTCACTTATCAAAAAATTTTAGTTTGCCAACTCCTTCATTTTTGTCAGAAACATGGCTCAGGCAGAGGCAGGATGGATCAATCTGGGGGAGACTCTGACAAGCAGATCCAGAAGGGCTAGTGGTTGGTCAAAGGGCCAAGATCTGAATATATATGCACAGGCCGGACTTGATATTCTTGGGAAGAGCATGGGAGAGATAAGTCTTATGGTGAGTCCAGACCTAGATAATCAGCTCGCAAGAAAAGAATGGGGAAATCTAGGACATAGGACATTTGACATCTGTCAAATCTGGCATAGGTCAAGCCATCAATAAGGGTAGTCAATCAATCTCAGAGAAGCACAGCCTCCCTATGGTGTCTATCCTGTCATAGGAAAAATAAGGTTCTGGTGGAAAAAAAAAAAATTCAGCCATTGGACCATATGAGATGCCAGAGAAGAATGTTACTTCGAGCCAAAGCAGAGGTCCCAGTTACTGACATACACTGAGGACCAACACACTGGTCAGTCAGAGAGCAAGGGCTGTCCTGGAGGGAAGTAAACTTCCAGGCATTTCCATGGAAAGCAACCCCAGTAGCCTAGGCTCATCCATCCAAAAGAGGAGCTGTAGGTGCTGGCTGAGAGGCCAAAGCATGCTGAAACCAGGCACAGAGAGTAGGCACTAAAAACAAACAGTATAAAGGATCCAGGGATGTGCTGGCTTTACAATATGGTGAGGTATCTAGGCTGAACCACACTTCTCAGAATTCCCATCCAACCAAGTTTTCAGTTAGGGAGGACCAAAAAATACACTTTGCACAAGATTTGGAATAAGAAAGTGGAGGAGGCCATTTTTTAATATGAATAAAAAATTCTAGAAGAACAAAAATAAAGCCGTTTTTATTCTTCTGCTCAGAAGGTGGAAGCAGGCATTTTTGGTAGCTCGCACGTGTTCCTGCTTATCTGCCGGCTCACCTCACTGATATGAAGAAGTGACCAGGCCTGTAACTCACCCTTGGATGAGGTAACTCCAGGGTACTCTGCCTTGCCCTGGATCCTCTCGCATCTTCTGCCACTCCTGGGTCAGGTGCGTTCAGCTCCATGACAGAGGGTGTCAGCGGCTCCTGCAGGACAGCCATGATGTCAAGGTAGGGGACAGTAAGAATTAACGTCCAACTCATGCTCGTGGATTCCAGCTGGCCCTTGTTCTCCTAGCTTTCTTTCTATCCATCTTCTTTTCCCATCTGCTTGCCCTGCAGACTTCAGGATCCACCATCAGATATGAGATCACAGCCTTACAGAGACTGTTTAACCAGCTCCCACAACTGGATCAGGTGAAGTCCCTATTTTAAAAATCATATAGGGGCGCCTGGGTGGTTCAGCTGGTTGAGCGTCCGACTTTGGCTCAGCTCATGATCCCACAGTTTGTGGGTTTGAGCCCCGCATCATGCTCTGTGCTGACAGCTCAGAGCCTGGAACCTGCTTCAGGTCTCTGTGTCTCCCTTTCTCTCTGCCGTCCCCCACTCTCACTCTGTGTCTCTGTCTCTCAAAAATAAATAAACATTAAGAAAATTTAAATTGTATATATACAAAAATCATGGAGAGATATATATGTGTATACATACATATATATATGTACGTGGATATATATATATATACACACACATATACACTCGCCTAAGACAAGGAGTTTACACAACAGTCTAAAGTGCAGTTACAGGAAATCTCTGACAAGAAAAATAATTATGTAAAAACTTTAAATTATTTACTCTGAATAAAATTAATTCTCATCCGTAATGCTGGAGATCTATCCTAATGGGTTGTTTAAAACTAATTCTCACAAACGTTCTTATGACCCAGCAATAGATTTTCCGAAGCACATGGTCAATTTCAATAAATCTTTTCATTCTGCCATTAAACATGAATTTTACAAGTTCTATTCCTAAACAACTTAATTAACTGGTTGGGAGATTGAAAAATATTCTTGCAAAGAAAAAAAATGTGCTGCCTTTACAGCTCAAGTTATTAGCTTGGGAAAGCGAACCACTCAGTAATTGAATAAAGAATCACTATAAATATTTAGTAGTTCTATATTCTGATGCAACTCTGCATCAGTCTGTCACACTGATAAATTCATTAACAATTTAAGCCTGGAGTTTGGGTCTAAACACACTCTGAATTATTTATTCCATCGTAAAACTGTACAGCCTCTCTGGAAGGTGTATCTGTTGGTGGTAAAGTTCCACTCATGTGCATTTATATTAATAAGGAGAAACAATGGCGACCACATCTCTTATGCCCTAAATCAGAGAAAATGCTAAGTCTATTGAGAAAGGGCCCATTTTCATAATGAAAATCTGAACATTGTGGCTGTATCCATTGCAGAAGGCAGATTTCTCAGATTTCTCTTGATCTAATGTAGTGGTCAAAACATTCTCGCGGACTCCTGTGCTCCATTCTAAGGTTAGGATATTTTCATTCACACAAAAGCAAGACACTGATAAGGAATGAATTTAATAGCAAAGCAGAGTTGAACTAAAATAAAATTTTTGTTAACTTTATATACATCTGACCAGAAATTAATTAATAGGAGAAACATCGAGGGGAGTTTTCTACCTTTGCCATTGGGTCTCCTTGTCCTTTCTAAGATGACATTTACTAAGCATTTACTCTGTGTCAGGATCTGCGATAAGTTTTTTTTTTACCCATATCATCTTTAATTTAGCTCTGCTGGGTGGGTACCATCATCCTCCCCCACCTTATTTTGTTCCAACTGTACTGAGATAGAATTGATATATAACGTTGAATTAGTATATGGTGTACAACATAATGATTTGATATATGTATGTATGGTGAAATGATTACCACAATAAGTTTAGTTAACATCCATCATTTCACATAGTTACAAGTTTCTTTCTTGTGAAAAGAGCTTTTAAGATGCACACTTTTAGCAACTTTCAGATACACAATACAGTATTGCTAATTATAATCACCATGCTGTATACCCCCAGAACTTATTTATCTTATAACTGGAAGTTTGTACCTTTTGACCACCTTCACTCACTTCCCCCAGCTCCCAACCCCTGCCCCTGATGTCCACCAATCTATGCTCCATTTCTGAGTTTGGGTTTCTTTTAGATTCCACGTGTAAATGAGATCATACAGTATTTGTCTCTGTTTGATTTATTTTACTTAGCATAATGCCCTAAATGTCCATCCATATTCTCACTAGGGCAGGGTTTCCTTCTTTTTTATGACTGAATAATACTCCATTGTATATCACATTTTCTTTATGCATTCATGTTTCAACTGACTTCGGTTGTTTCCATGTCTTGGCTACTGTAACTAATGCTCCAATGAACAACGAATATGGGAATGTAGATATCTCATTGAGATAATGACTTTGTTTCCTTCGGATATATACCCAGAAGTGGAATTCTTGGATCATATGGGAGTTCTATGTTTAATTTTTTGAAGAACTTCCGTACTATTTTCCACAGTGGCCACACTAATTTACATTCCCACCAAAAGTGCACAAGGGTTCCCTTTTTTCCACATCCTCATCACCAACATTTGTTATTTCTTGCCTTTTTGATGATAGACATTTTAACAGGTGTGAGGTGATATCTCATTTTGGTTTTGATTTGCATTTTCCTGATGATTAGTGATACACAGCATCTTTTCATGTATCTGTTGGCCATCTGTATGTCTTCTTTGGAAAAATGTCTATGCAGTTCCTCTGTTCATTTTTATTTCTTTTAAGTTTATTCATTTATTTTAAGAAAGAAAGAGAAGGTGAAGAGGTAGAGAGGGAGGGAGGGAGAGAGACAATCCCAAGCAGGCTCCACACAGTCAGCATAGAGCCCAGTGTGGGACTCAATTCCACGAACCATGAGATCATGACCTGAGCTGAGATCAAGAGTCAGATGTTTAAGCTTAACCCACTGATCCACTCAGGTGCCTCTGTCCATTTTCAGTTAGGTTGTTTGGGATTTTGATATTGAGGTTTTGTTTTTGTTTTTTGTTTTTTTTAACGTTTATTTATTTTTGAGACAGAGACAGACCATGAACGGGGGAGGGTCAGAGAGAGGGAGACACAGAATCTGAAACAGGCTCCAGGCTCTGAGCTGTCAGCACAGAACCCGACTCGGGGCTTGAACTCACTGACCGTGAGCTCATGACCTGAGCCTAAGTCAGCCGCTTAACCGACTGAGCCACCCAGGCGCCCCGATGTTGAGGTTTTTGAGATCTTTGTATATTTTGGTTATTAACGTCTTATCAAATATATGATTTGTAGATGTTTGCTCCCAATCCCTAAGTTGCCTTTTCATTTTGTTAATGATTTCCTTTGCTGTACAGAAGCTTTTTAATTTAATCCCACTTGTTTATTTTTGCTTTTCTTTCTTTGACTTTGGTGTCAAGTCCAAAAAAATCATTGCCAAGACTAACGTCAAGGAGCTTACCTTCTGTGTTCTCATCTAGGAGTTTTATGGTTTCAGCGCCCCCCATTTTAAAAACATGACAAATAAGGCCCAGAGAAGTTAAACAACTTATTCCAGGGTCACAAAACTAGAATCTTATGGTGCTGGGATCTGAACCAGGTCTATCACGAAAGCCTATGCTCTTAGTTACCTCTCTGTACAGCCTTAACTTGACAAAAAGTAAACCTAAAAAGACCATGGAGAGAAGGGCTATTTCTTGTCTTTGGGACATGGTTCTGACATTATTCAATTAATGCTGTGGAACAACTGGTTTATACCAATATACAAGTGGTTTATAACAATAAGAATCATTTATTCTCTCGTAACTTCATATATGTCACTTCGTAAGTGTGAGTCAAGCATTTGGCAGTGTCTTGGCTGGAGGGCCATGGTGCAGGTCTCCCTTGGGGCTTGATGTCTGTCGGGACGTTAGCCACCTGAATCTGTAGTGAAGCTGGAGGACCTGCTGCCAAGGTGGCACACTCAGATGCCTGTCAGGTTGATGCTGGCTTTTGGTGGGAAGCCTCCATCCTTTTACGTGTGGGCCTTCCCAGCGGGCTGCTTGAGTGTCCTCACAGCATGACAGCTGGCTTCACCCAGAACTGGCAATCCACGAAACCAAGTAAGAAGCTGTGAGGTCTTTTACGCTCTAGCCTCAGAAGCCATACACTGCGACTTCCACAGCATTCTACTGGTCACACAGGTCAACTCTGATTCCATGTAAGAGGGAACTGCAGAACGGTGTGAATACCAGTAGGTGAGGACCCTTGGCGGCCATGTTGGAGGCTTGTCACCTCAGTCCTCTCGCTATTCCTGTGGCAATTAGCAGATTATATTCGGCCAGTGACTGTGTTTCAATTGCCTCTCTGGCCCTCCAGAGTTAGAAAGTCACAAAATTACTGCAAAACTACTGACCCTCAGAGTATCCTTAGCTGGTGATATGAACGCCAGCAGCTGAAAGCAGGTGAGCTCAGACTTTTAGCTACAGCAGGTGAGGGAGCATTTGCTACCCCGATCAGAGTGCATGGCAATAAACAGCAGCAGTTAGAAAAAGATGGCTTTCAGAAGATGGACTCTTCAGAGAGAAAGAAAGTCAGCATGAAAGTCAGTGGAGAGCAGAGCATGGAGAATGTGGAAATTACAGGAGGAGAAGGAGCACATTGAAAACTGAGGAACAGGGAAAGGGTGTGTGAGGAAGGGAAAGCAAGTCTAAAAGGATTCGAAGCAAAGCAGCACACCCCCAAAAGGCTGAGGCACTGGCAGCGAGTGCGTAAGAAGGAAGACCTTGTACCCAGAGTACCTCTCTGCAGCACGAGGATAGCAGATCAGCAAAAGGACACAGAAGCAGAGCTGGGACACACACCCAACCCCCACAGACATGAGAAGAGAAAGCATTTTTCTGGTGAGGAGTGCTTGCAACCAAAACTAGGCCCACACCTCAACAGGGTATATTTTTTAAAAAAATATTGCCTGGGGGGCCTGGGTGGCTCAGTCAGTTGAGCATCTGACTTCAGCTCAGGTCATGATCTCACAGCTTTTGGGTTCAAGCCCCGCATCAGGCTCTGTGCTGATGGCTCAGAGCCTGGAGCCTGCCTCGGAATCTGTGTGTCCGTCTCTCTCTGCCCCTTCTCCGCTCACACTCTATCTCTCTGTCTCTGTCTCTCTCTCAAAAATTAAAAAAAAAATTTTAATATATTGCAAAAGTGATACATGTTTCTAAGTACTCAAACACTGCAGAAAACAATAAAAACAGAAAGTTGAAGCCCCCCAGCCCCTGAAGTTGACTACCCATTTACAATGTGGTACAAGTCTTTGCAGTCCGAGACTCTACAGCCATACAAAGAAAGACATGAGATTGGTCTGTTTGTATCTTACTGCAATTGCTTTTCCACAGACTAACACACCTTTCATATGTTTCTGTATGAGTAACAGAAATGCCTCATTCTTTTTACGTGTCTTGATATTCTGTTTTATGATCGTTGCATGACTTATTTAATCAATCCCCTAAGAAAGGATGTTTGAATTATTTCTAGTTACTCACTGCTATAAACAATGCTTAAGGAAACATCCTCTGCAATACCCTTGCATAACTGGGGGAACATTTCTGTGGAAAAATTCCCAGAAGTAAGATTGCTGGATCAAAGAGTATGCGCATTCAAATTTTTAATAGATATTGCCTTCCCAAAAGGTTGTACCAATTTGCATGCATGTATTTTTCATTTGATGTTTATGATTAACTTTTAAGCAAACCCAACTATAAGCTTATTCATAATTTGCATCAGTTATTGTCAGATAGTTCTAAGCCTAGTGTGTTATGATGCAAAGTCCATGCATTTGGAAATAATCTGTATATTGTGGGGTAAAATAAGTCAGATAAATAAAACACCATACTTGCTCAAGTAATTATGTATGCATTTCCACAGATTCAAGGTATATACATTAAAACTGTTCAGCTACTATATGGCTCCAGTCCAGAAGCCACAGTGTCTCCTTGATTTTCCCTCCACTTCCCAATTCCCAACCTTTTTCAGGAATTTCTTCTATCAAGAAAAAGCATCTAGGGGCGCCTGGGTGGCTCAGTCGGTTGAGCGTCCGACTTCAGCTCGGGTCATGATCTCACAGTCTGTGAGTTCGAGCCCTGCGTCGGGCTCTGTGCTGACAGCTCAGAGCCCGGGGCCTGTTTCAGATTCTGTGTCTCCCTCTCTCTCTGACCCTCCCCCATTCATGCTCTGTCTCTCTCTGTCTCAAAAATAAATAAACGTTAAAAAAAATGTTTAAAAAGAAAAAGGCATCTAATAGCCAGGATCATTTTAGTGTGTGTTGTATTTATTAATGACCTTTTTCAGGAGTATTTGCAGTTTAGAACTGAGTGCAGAGAAATTAATCTTTAATAGTATTATTTCTGGTTGAAGTGTTAAAGGGGATTTAAACAACTAGAAGGGGAGATAAGTCACTAATGATAACTTCCCAGTTGCCTAGAAACTACTTCTAGGTAATGAATGGAAGGTGCCACCTCCCACTCTTAGGTGTATCTAATAGCATAATTTTGTGGTCCCAATCAACAGACTGTCATCTACTAGCACATATTTTCAATTTTGCTTGGTCGATCCCTAAAATTGTCACTACCAGCTGACCTCCTCCTTTCCCTGCCCTCCTGTGTCCCCTTCATTTACCTCATTTGCCAGGAATCACAACAGGCAGAAGAACACACAGCTAGGAGAGACCCACCCCCTTCCTGAGTCCCTGGAAACATTCCCTTCTTAGTGCAAACAACATCCCTGGGGACTTGACTACCAGTCACCTCCCAGAGGCTTTCACGGATGAAAGGAAATGAAAAGCAGCTCCATTTCACCAAGACCTGAGGACTATTTGAGGTTAATGTTTCATTTAGGCCAGTCTTCAGGATAATGAGAATGTTTTTGACGATACTATTTTCTTCTCAACAAATACATTCTGTATTTCTTTCTTACCTGTTTCTCTATCTGGTCATAAAGCTTGTGAACTAAATTCTAGGTAGACGTTAAAACACCCATTCAGTATCCATGTGTCTCCCCCATAAGGATATGACCACTTCATATTTCCCTCCCGGTAGCACCCAGCTGACAACCACAGTCTCCCCTGCTCCTGTTTCAGCGGTGAGAGGGAGGACAGAGCTCTCACATGTCAGCTCTGTGATCACATGTCAGCTCTGTGACAGGGGCAGGGCCTGGCTGGCCATGGTGATCAGGGCCAGATTAACCAAGACTCCTGCAGAGTGAGTCTCACTGCCCCGGCCCCGTTTGGAAAACCAACATACTTAGTTACAATCCTAAGTAACTATTCGCATAAGTTGTAAAAAAAAAAAAAAAAAAATCCTCTTCTTAGCAAATAATGACTAGAAAAGACCCATCAGAAGTGTTAGTTCATGAGCACTGACATCAAAAAGCATGGATCAGGGTGGCTCCCTTATGTTGGATGGTCCCCACCTTAGGTTAGCACTAATAAACCCTATTCTCCTTATTTGGGACGCATGGGTTAGTTGGTATATAAAATGTTTAGGACCCTGACATGCAACATCCCTTGAACATCGTTAAGCCATTAATGTTTGTTCTTCTGTTTATTTAACACATATTTATGAGAACCTGTATGAGCAAGGCACTGGATTGGGGCTATTGTGGAAACACTCCCAGGTACTGAAAGATGAACAAGCATGCCCAAGACATGGTCTTTTAAAAAATATATTTACTTTAGGGGTACCTAGGTGGCTCAGTTGGCTGTGTCTGATTCTTGATTTCGGCTCAGGTCATGATCTCATGATTCATGAGGTCGAACCCCATTTCAGGCTGACAGTGTGGAGCCTGCTTGGGATTCTCTGTCTCCCTCACTCTCTGCCCCTCCCATGCTCGCACATGTGTGCACTCTCTCTCTCTCTCTCTCAAAAATAAATAAACATTCTCATTTTCCATTCTATTTCAAACTATTTTCCTTAGCTAGGAATTAAGAAAATTTAGCTGATTTAAGTGGCTCATATTGGGGCATCTAGGTGGCTTGGTTGGTTAAGCATCCCACTCTTGATTTCAGCTCAGGTCACGATCTCATAGTTCATGAGTTCGAGCCCCACTTCAGGCTCTGCGCGAACAGTGCGGATCCTGCTTGGGATTCTCTCTCTCCCTCTCTCTCTGCCCTCCCCTGCTTGCTCTCTCAAAATAAATAAATGAACATTAAAAAAATAATGTGTGTGTGTGTGTGTGTGTGTGTGTGTGTATTTACTATAGCAAAACCAACAGGGGAAGAAATAAGCATATCCTTCTCCAAACTTGTAATTATCTAGAGTGGTGTTGCATAATAAGGAAGGTTGGTAGAGCTGCAGACAGTGGATGGGGATCCTGACTCACAACTCGCCACTGGCCTTTCTATACAACAGCCCCTGCCATGCTTTGCCAAAGCTTCCAAGGGGTTGGCTTGGATCTTGTGGTGGAGATTGAGCAATACTGGGGTCCAGCACAACTCAAGGATGGCTTTGAAAATTCTTCTTGCTGCACTGGAGTGAGGTGGTTAGGTAGGAGATAGACATGTGAGTACAGCACTCTAACCCACACTAAGTTAGCATAGCGTGACACAGACAGCTAGCTAACCCTCCTGAAATCTATGTTCCTTCCTCTGTGGTGTGAATTCGGGGCTAGGAGGTGACTGTCTAACCCCAGATTTATTTCCCAGTACCCTTTGCATCTAGGCGTGACCATATGACTAGCTTTCACCAATGGAATGCGAATAGAATGGTATGTGCCATTTTCAGGATTTTCCATTAGCTAGAAGCAGAAGACAGAAGATCCACAAGATGGAAGGAACCTGGGTGTCCGAATTACTGTAAGTAAGAAAGCTCCCTGCTGAGCAGAATTATGCACATCAGACTGTCACATGATGGAGAAATAAAGAGTTCTTGTGTTAAGCTTCTAAACGGCAAAGGTTTAGTTATTATAACAGTTTTACCCTATCAAATAGAGAGAACTAAGCTTATGGAGCAAGAGGCAAGCACTTACTCCCTATACTCTGTCTCTAGGGAAAAAAGCATTTGGAAGTTTTCTAATTCATAGCACCGAGAAGCAGTAGGGGTGGGGGAAGGTTTCAACACGTAGTTAACATATGTCGGAGTGAGCATGAAACCAGTTCAGCATCTCCAGGAAATAGTCTGCTCTCAGTTTCCCTGGTTTCTCATCATACTTGACTTCTGCAGGCAGGATGGGGTCCAGAAGCAGGGAGGAGAAAGCTAGATCTTTCTGCAGGTTAATCTGAGGACCAGGGGCCTTACATCCTCCAGGTGGGCCAGTAACTAAGGCCACCGGATCAAGGAGTTTTCATCTGTAGAATCTGGGGGTGGGAGTAGGAGCAAAGAGTGGATAGAGAACATTCCCAAATAACTACAACACCAGGCAGAGTGAGGTGCCTGCCTAGATGTCTTCCCAGGGGGAAGATGTCACAGTCCCTTGCAGGACATGGAAGGCTGGGGAGAGGAGGGCATTGGAGATTCATTCTGAAGAGGGGCACGATTTTGACAAAGGCTTTCATGTAGATAAAGGCCCAGTGAGAACATGGTGATTCTTTTGGAGATGGTTATTCTTTGATCATTCTTATAGAACATTCTCTATAAACCACTCCGTCAGCCTTCAGATCACTTCTGCAAGCCTTACCTCTTCTGATGTTGGCTTACAACTGTGGGAGGTGAGCCTCCTTGTTCAAACTGCCATGTAAAATCTGTGGTGTAGACATGATGCTTGCACGTTGTTTCCTCATCTCTTGATTAACAACTCACATTCCTGGGGTGCTTGGGTGCTCAGTTGGTTAAGCATCCGACTCCTGATTTCAGCTCAGGTCATGATCTCGTGGTGTGAGTTCAAGCCCCACATTGGGCTCCCCACTGATAGTGTGCAGCCTGCTTGGGATTCTGTCTCTCACATTCTCTCTCTCTCTTTCTCTCTCTCTGCCCCTTCCCCTGCTCTCTCTCTCTCTCAAAATAAATAAATAAACTTAAAAATATAATAATTAAATAAATAAATGAATAAAATAAAACTCACATTCCTTACTGCATAAAGTGTATGTCTTCAAAAAGCCAGTTTTATTTATTAACCATGCTAGCTCAGTTGAATCACTACCAATGGGCTCATTGTATATTTGCCTTTGGTTATAAATTCTTCTGATTTTATATTTCTTGAATCAGGTATAAAATATTAATGAACACATATAAAAAACAGGCCAATTATTTCACAGGGGATTAAAAGCCTTTGGAAAATTCTGTTCGATTAATCTAGCCACCACTTCCCCTCCCCAGGGAGCAGCCTTGGCTCTTAGGTGAGGTAACAACTGTAATATTCGTGGGTCAATAGAAACAAATATAGCAAAGTATTATAATCAGGGCTACAACCCCTTATGGGATACCTTCTAGTCCAAGGGGCTTGAACCTTCAAAGGATCTTATCAGTATCAAGAAGCTTAAGAAGAAAAAAAAAATGTAACTAAAGCCTCTGGAAACATTTTTACAGCAAAAGAATAGATCACAAAGCTCTTTTTATGGCAATATAAATGATATCACAGATGTAAACCTCCCTCCCAACTTAAAGAAAGAAAAATTAAAAGTGATTTCCTTTTAACATGTTGTAATCTCTTAGGCATAGACCATCTTCAGAGCAACTTTGTACTTTATTCACGTCTTCAGTTATCATAATGTTTATTTCAGGAGATTACTCATCTCGCTGAACCAGACGTCCATCAACCTGGTGGAAGCTCAGGCAGAGGTAAGCTCATTAGCACCCACGGCGGTGACAGCACAGAAACCAGGCAAAACCCAGAGCTGGGCTGGCTATTGGCTATTGGAACCCAGGTCAGCATAGCATACCACACGGGGGGACAGGGATGCAGCAAAGGGCAAAGCAGGTGCGGTATCAGAAAGTTGGAAGCCATTCCATGAGAGGCCATTAGTTCAGACAGCCCCAGGGTCAGAGAAGACTACCCTGGGTTTTATCCTCATCCCACCACACAGTAGCTGTATGACCTTGGACAGTTACCTAAAACCTTTCCATCTCTAAAGTTGGGGTGAAAACAGCACCTAAGGTTATTAGACCAGTCGGTGTATTCGTTTGCTAGGGCTGCCATGCCAGAGAACCACAAACAGGTGGCTTAAACGACAGAATATTTATTGTCTCATGGTTCTGAGACTGTTAGAAAGTAAAGAGTCTGAAATCCAAGTGGTGGCAGGGTTGGTTTCTTCTGAGAGCTATGAGCGAAGGCTGTGTCCCAGGCCTCTCTCCCTGGCTTACAGATGGCCATCTTCACCGTATGTCCCTTCACATCATCTGCCCTCTGCATATTTCCGTCAGATTTCCCCTTTTTACAAGGACGTCAGTCATACTGGCTTAGTGGCCCATCCTATTGTGGTATGACCCCATCTTAACTAATTACATCTGCAACAACCCTATTTTCCAAATAAGACACCCTGAGGTACTGGGGTTAGAACTGTAATGTAGGAATTTTTGGAGGGACCCAATTCAAACACAACAACCGGCATGCAAAAACAAAAAACAAAAAAACCCACATTAGCTGCTGTTTTGACCCCAGTGCATTTGGGCGCTTGTCAGCCTCCAGGATATCTACAGCTACACTGATAGGCAGTTGATTTGGCTCTGCCAGATTGGCATTACCTGGGCTCCGCTGCTGAATGAGATGCTTTCTCTGGAGTCACACGTGTCCAGTTAACTGGTCCCACTGCAGGGTGGAGCCCTCTGGGCCAGGTCCCAGATGATTTACGGCATGTCTTCTAGGTCAACGGCTCTCAAACTGCATACACCCAGGGAGCTTATTAAAACCACAGATGCCTGAGCTACACCCAGGAGATTCTGATTCAACCAAATCCACCTGACTTAAGGCCCAGGAATTCATGCTACTACTTTCTGCTTCTATACCCAAGGCAGGTATTCATCAGTTAGAGAGCTCTATCTTGTTGAACCTGGAAATGGTCACAGAATCCTTCTCAACACAGCTCCCCAGGCAACTAGCAATAACTAACAGTGAGATGAAATCAGTCTGCCATTCCTGCCTATGCCTTAGAGCAGCTCCGGGTCTCCTTAGGTGAAGGAGCCACACAGGCTACCTAAAAGCCTGTATTACCTGTGCCTGAAGGGAAAACTGACTCTGGGGCACCTTCAGGTTTCTCTTTATGCCTCTCCTCCCTGCCCTGGGTTTCTGTTGGTTGGATGAAACACTACTGAAATGTAAGTTCAGACCAACTATCTTGGGCAACTTAGTCCACCCTGTGGAACTGGCAGCTTGGACCTGGGCAGCAGGGATCTTGACACTGGCTAGTTTTGTGGCCTAAGGAAGTATCTCTGGGCTTTGATTTCCACATTTGTAAACTGTGGTATCAATCTCGATGAGCTGTCATGTCCTTTCTTCCTCTAACACAACCGATTCTGAATGCTGGGGTCAGCGAAAATTCAGAGACATGATGTGGTCCAACATTTCAGTGAAGTAGGTTCAATGGAAAAATTAACATTTGAGTGCCTATAATGTAGCCAAAGGCTCTGTGTGTTTTACAGGCTCTTACTGTGCCCCGATGAGGTATGTTGGTATTGTTTTATCTGTTTTTCAGATGACAAAACTGGGGCCCAGAGGAGTTGAGCTAACTTTCCCAGGATCATATATCTGATTTTTTTAAAAAGGCTCTAGGGGCGCCTGGGAGGCTCAGTCGGTTGAGCAGCCGACTTCGGCTCAGGTCATGATCTCATGGTCCGTGGGTTCAAGCCCCGCGTCAGGCTCTGTGCTGACAGCTCAGAGCCAAGAGCCTGTTTCAGATTCTGTGTCTCCCTCTCTCTGACCCTCCCCTGTTCATGCTCTGTCTCTGTCTCAAAAATAAATAAACGTTTAAAAAAATCTAAAAAAATAAAATAAAATAAAAAGGCTCTAGAATTCAAATTCTTCTGTGTCTTTTGACACCAGGCTCCATTCCTTCCAACATATTCAGTTTCAAAATCCTTTTAAAACATTGTATAAGTGGATTTAAAACTAGGAGAATGTATGTAATTGAGTCGTATGAAATTGCTAATATTCAACTTATTTTGTCCTCTAAAAATGACAGTTTCACAAGTTTGACTTCACAGGTGATCCTTGAGTTGATTTACTTTGCTCACCCACATCCCTCACACCAGCCAGATGGTCAGGTAAACTTGGCCCTGTGTCTAAATCCTGGAATGAGGTAAGCTTGGCAGGGCAGAGATGCAATAGGCTCCAGCTACTGGAAATGTAGACAGTATCCACCAGCAACCTAGAGTGACCACAAAATTGCTCAAACACCTGTCTCGACTTCCTTGAAATCGGTGAAGGTGATTCTAATACATGATCCCACCCAACCACACCTCATTCCCAGTCCGTATCTGCTCCAAAGCCTCCCTCTCAATGCTCTTATCTTCCCTCCCTTCTCCCCTGCTCCCCATGCCTTCATTTTGCCAGTTGACTTGGCTTCTGTGGAGGCAAGAAGCCTCCTTAAGTTGGAAGAAGAGAAGATTCGAACTCGTAATCAAAGTCTTGTTAGAGAGCTGGAAGGAGGTGGGTTGTTTGAACATTCTCACGTTAATAATTTCTACCCTATACCACAAATCTCAGGTTGGCATGTTGTTTGTTTTTTTCATACATTCTCCTTAGCCTGTGTGGAGTCCCAGCAAATGAAGAGTTTCTTTGAATAATGACTTTTTGATGATAGTTTATTTTAGTGCTCACTCTGTATTTTCTACATCTTAGAGGACTGGTTAACTTCCAAGGCCAAGATTTGACAAGGACAGATTCTCCTAGGAAATGGGAAGGAAGGAAGAAGACAGACAGGGGTGTCCTGGGGTAAAATAGATTAGAGAAACACTTCTTTTAAGTGGAAAGTTCTGAGCCAAGTTTGAAAGAACCTTTTCCTTTCAATATAAATGGAAGGATAGCATTAATTCACCTTTTGTCAACAAGATAATTTCTGTCACATTGCAAAGTATATGGACATGCTTGAGCTGGCTTGCTGTTACAGCACTCACATCCAATTAAAACAATACCAAAAATATCCTCTAGCTTAGGCATTAAACATAGTTCACAATTGATATTCATGAAGGGCTCACTCGACATAACCATCTTTCTCTCCTTCGGTATCTCATAGCCTTTGTCACTGGCCACTTCCCGGGCAATTAGTTAGCATTTCCCATTTACTGATTATTTTCGTTCTCTTTTCTGTTGAGAGATAGTATGGCGTATGCAGATCCGGTTCATATCTGACCTTACTAGTGAACAGGAGCAAATTCTTGAATCTCTTCGAGTATCCATTTCCGTATGTGGAAAGTGGGAATGGTTCTCACCACCTTACAGAATGATGGAAGGCTAGTGCTACTAACGCCCTGCCTGTTAGACAGCACATACTCAAAACAGGCCAGCCACCATTTTTACTAACAAACCATAAAGTCCTTATGGCAGGGACGGTGTCACTAACCTTTTTACACCCTTGGCACCTCTCCCAGTGTTTGGCACATGACCTATAAATGTTTGCTGTTGTGATAGCTATGGCTGCCAACCGTTAGGATATTTCCATTGTTTCTTTAGACAGGAGTTCTGATGCTTTCACTAAGGAAATTTACAAACAGACAATGCAACTTCGTTTTCCATCATTTACACAATCACAAAACCACATTCACACAGTCTTGCACTTCTAACTGCTGCTAGTGTGACTTACATATATTCAATAGGGGAGAAACAGCTTTCCAAAGATTAAGGCAGTGATGAGAAAGCACATCTGTATGAAGGTACATCTGTCACTGTTGCACGCTGGTCTTGCAAACCAAATGTGAGGAATGGGGAAATCTCTAATAAACTGAATGACTAATATGATTTCTTTCTGTTGGGGAAGATATCCTTAATTGTTTCTCTCTCTTTTTTTCTAAAGGGAATACAACAGTGGAGTGGGCTGGGGGGATGGATGTACATAGCAAAAGGCACAATGATGCCTTGGAGAAGGGCAAGAAGGTGAGTGAGCCTGGTTTGGGATTACCAATGTTTTCAAAAAATATGCTCAAACTGAGTTCTCCCCTCCCCTCCCCAGAGACCTGTTAAATCCTGCTTAATCCCACAGCTGCCCAGGGCCTCTCTTCTGTCCTACTGAGTAGAGAAGAAGCATTGCTGAAATGAGCCACATGCTGAAGGAATAAAAAGAAACACCCGCCAAGTGACCAGACTTGATTATGAAGGCAGCATTCCCAAACATCAGCTCCAGCCTTCCTACGGGTACAGCAGGTGTAACCTGCCCCCGAGACAGCCCCTCCAAGCATCACCCCCATCAACATTACAACTGAAGGTCTGGCTAGGCGAACCCTTTCTGTGGTTCAGAGCTTTGCCACTCTGAAAGCTGTCCAGTTTCTGTTGGAATACAAGAACCCCTTAGAAGAGTAGTAGCTATTAAAACTTTATCATAGCAATGTCTGCTTTGGGTGTAGGCCTGCAGTTTTAAAGACTCTCATATGTACAGTGTTTTGGGGGTGCCTGGGTGGCTCAGTCAGTTAAGCGTCCAACCCTTGATTTCAGCTCAGATCATGATCTCACAGTTCGTGAGTTTGAGCTCCGCATCAGGCTCCTCACTGACCGCACAGAGCCTGCTTGGGATTCTGTCTCTCCCTCTCCCTCTCTGCCCCTCCCCTGCTCGCGCTCTCCTCTCTCTCTCTCTCTCTCTCTCTCATAAATAAATAAATAAATAAATAATCTCAAATGTACAGTTTTTTTTTTTTACTTCTTGAAGGCTCTGGTCCATAAGCAGAGGCTCCTCCTTGTGGCTCAGAAGGACCCAAAGTTTAGAACCATGCAATCTCATCTCCAGAATTTCTGAGTGGTTACCTTTGTCTGGAAAACCTTTGCTCTCTTTGTCTGACTTACTAGATTGTTGTTGTTTTCAGTTAAAGTTTCTATATTGAAACGATTATAGATGCACATGTAGTTGCAAAAAATAAAACTGAAAGATCTCCTGTATTCTTTACTCAGTTTTCTCCACAAGGGGTAACATCTTGCAAAACTATAGTGTAATATCACAACCAAGGTATTGACATTGATACAGTCAAGATGAGGAACAATCCTGTCACCAAGCATCTCTTACTCTTGTCCTTTTGTAACTGCATCTACTTCCTTCCTGCCTCCATGCCCTCCTTAACCCCTGACAACCACTAATCTGTTCTTCATCTCTGCAATTTTGTCATTTCGAGAATGTTATATCAATGGAATCACATAATATGTAAACTTTTGAGAATGCCTTTTTTCACTTAGCATAATTTTCTGGAGATTTATCCGGATCGTTGTATATAGCAGTAGTTTGGGGCTTGGGGGGGGGGAGGGTGTTGTTGTCATCATTGTTGTTATTTGGCAAGACTAGTATTCCATTGTATGGGTGTTGCAATTTGTTTAATCATTCACCCACTGAAGGAGTAGGTTGTTTCCAACTTGGAGCTATTATGGATAAAACTGCTATAAACATTTGTGTTCGTATGAGGTGTTAGCATGAAGATAACTCTTCACTTATTTGGGATAAATGCCCAGGAGTGCAATTGCTGGGTTGTATGACTGTTACATGTTTAGTTTTCTAGGAAACTATCAAACTGTTTTCCAGAGTAGCTCCATCATTTTATATTCCTACCAGCAATTTAGGAGTGATCCAGTTGCTCCAAAGCCTCACCAGCATTCAGTATTGTTGATAGTTTTTTTATTTTAGCAATTCTGGTAGATATACAATGATGTCTCATTGAGGTTTTGATTTGCATTTCCTTAATGGCTGATAATATTGAACACCTTTTCCTATGTGTATCTGCCATCTGTAAATCCCCTTTGGTGACACATCTCTTCATGTCTCTTGCCCATTTTCCAATTGAGTTGTTTGGTTTTTCACTATTGAACTTTGTGAGTTTGCGGGGGTTTTTTTAATGTATTCTAGATGTGTGATTTGAAATACATTCTCCCGGTCTCTAGCTTGTTTTTTCATTCGCTTAACAGAATCACACAACTAAAGTTGTTAGATTTAATGAAGTCCAATTGATCAAATTTTCCTATGATAGATCATGCTTCTCACATCAAGTCTAAGAACTGCTTAGCTAGCCCTCGACGCCCACTGTGGTCTCCTATGCTTTTTTCTAAAAGCTTTCCTTTTACATTTAAATCCGTGATCTAAGATGGAAAACTTTTAAACAACTGTTCTATTCCACCATAATGCCACAGAAAAACTGTGCACTCAGCCTCACCCATACTGGCCAAAGCTAAGTGGGGAGCTCAGACTTCCACTCACCCCAGGATCTAATGAGGCACCCCAGTCAATACCGCCTGCATACATCAGAGAAGGCCAAGTAAGAGGCCAAGATTTTTATCTTTGCCAGTAATAAGAGTCTCCTCTCTCCTCCTCTACTGACCCCCACTGTGCTAGTGAAAACCATGTGGGGAACCTATAGTTTTACCTCCAACAGGCACAAAGGAGGCACCTCTCCTCCTCCCCTCTGGGGTGATGTGATATCAGAGGTGGTCCAGTGGAGAGTCAGGACTTTCACCATCATCCAGTAGTAACAAGGTCACCCCCACTGCAGTGTCATTGAAGACCATGTAGGGAACCAACATAATGGCAGCCCCCTCCCTCAGGTGTCAGTTGAGGCTGAATGGGACACCTGGACTTCTATGTCCACCTGGCAATAAGATAAGGCCTTCCCTTCCTTGCCAGAGTAGTGTCAGATAAAGCCAGTTAAAACAGAAGGTTTAATTAAGATCCAGGATCTCAGAACATAATCTGAAACACCCAGTTTCAATAGAAAATCACTTGTCATCTCAAGAACAAGGAAGATCTCACTAAACAAAAACAAATAAAATAAAATATACCAACACCAAGATGATAGAGATATCAGAATTATTTGACAAAGATTTTGAAGCAGCTATGATAAAAATGCTCAACAAGCAATTATGAATACCTTTGAAATAAATGAAAAAAATTAAAGACTTCAGCATAGAAATAGAAGAACCAAATGGAAATTTAGAACTGAAAATTTCTATTGTTCTTTTTTCCACTTCACTGATCCTTTCCTCTGTTTCCTCTCTTCTCCTCCATTACTTCAGTTATTGAGTAACTGAATATAAGTAGCTCAAAATAAAGAGCTCAGTGGATGGGTTCAACAGCAGAAAGGAGGAGATAAAGGAAAGAACCAGCAAACTGGAAGATAGAACAATAGAATTAACAAATCTGAACAATAGGGAGGAAATAGACTGAAAAAAACCAACAGATCCAAACCTACAGGGGAAAAGCACTGAAATGTAAGTAGTCTCCAGGTGTAAGAGACTGTAAAGGCATTGGGCATGTGCTTCTTTTTCCCCATTTGCTATGTTCTCCTCACTGGTTGGCCAAACAAATTGGTCTAGTCCCTTGGCCTCTCTTTGTCCAGTGGACAAGGTAAAAGAACTAATGAAGGAAAGTAAACAAAGCAAAGTAGAGTGAAAATAGAATATTCGAGCTTCAAGATGGCATCTAAGTTTGGTGGGATGGAGTTCACCAGGAAGGATTGGTATTGCGTCTAAATTCTGTAAATAGCGAGGAGTGTTCCTCACTTTTGCATCCAACCTTTTCAAAATCCTCTCACGGCTCCCATTTTTGGAAACACACAGACTTGATGTACATCACTCTTACCAAACTTCCTTAACTACTCCATTGCTGTAACATCCCGAGTTGCTTGTAAGGTTAAAAACATGAATTATTAAAGAGAGAAGAGACACTGTATAATAATCAACACTTTCCAGAAGAAATCCACATGTGATAAAATGTCAGAACAGCATGAAACAAAGACACACATCAAATAAATGAAACCTCCCCCCAGCCAGCATAGCACTGAAGATCAGTGAGTCTCCTGGCACGTCCTTCTAACCCCATGCTGTCACTGTCACAGAAAATTCAGGGTGGGCACTACCAACACTGACCGAGAGTCTAAGTGGGATTCTTCTTTCTCCCTCTTACCAGAAACTAGTTCTGTTAGAAAGTCACTGCAGCAACCTACCATGCTTAGAATCTCAAGAGACAGCGTGTTTTCCGAAGGGATGGGGGAAGGTTTACCGTCCTCTTCACCTCTAAAAAAACTTCCTCTCCGAAAGCAGCGGTGTTAGCAAAACTCCCTGTGCAGAACATTTTCTTCTCGACTCTAATTATAGATCTGAAATTCGGGCGAAATGAAAACAAAGAGATTCTGGAGGAGCCACAAGAAAGTGTCACAAGTTAATACAATGTGATTCTCCCCTCTCCCCACCCCACCCCTTGCCTTTTTGCACTCAAGTGCTCATTGAGCAAGGAGGAACTGTACTAGTTTTGTACAGACTCACGTGGACAGACCCCGGCTAAGGCAAACTGTGAGGCAAATTTGTTCTTAGGTACCCTTGGTGTCTGCTGACTTCCTTGTTCCCAGCCGCCCACAACTCTACCATTCCGGTGTCCCTTTAACGTCCCATCCCCCTCCCTCCCTGGCTTCTCATGGTCTCTGACTCCCACCAGGTAGCAACACCAGGCACTGTCCCAATTTTTGATGTATCACTCACTGCTCTGCCCTATAAAAATATTTCCATCGTCTGTCTCTGGCTTCAAGGTGCTGTGGTCAGTTAGCCAGCTCATGGGGAAAACCCAGATAAATATGTTCCAATTGAGCTGAAACAAGCTTAATGCGTTGTGTCTCCCAGGACATCTGTGTATTAATGGAGTGCAGGTGCCTTATCTGCAGGAAACAAATTCCTGAGGACGGAATTTCGGATTTCAGAAGGAGGCCATGTAGTCTTCAAGTGCCATTTAAAAGGCAGTGTCCTCACCTGTTCATGGCTGTCAAGACCATGGGGAAAGGAAGAGTAATGAACCCAAAATAGTGCCTCACTCAGGGAAACTCTGAAGTTGTAATTAGGGGGAAATATAGAAAAAGTTGAATATTAAGTCAAGAAAAATATTTTCGCGATTTTTCACTTCGTAAGAAAACAAAGTAAAGTCATAGATGATGTTAGACACGAAGGGAATCCTAGAAACCAACTGTTTCCACTGCTCTCATTTTACACTGCAGGGCACTGAAGCCCAGAGACTCAACATCACACGAAGGATCACACAGTGTCAGAACCAGAGGCAGAACTTAGGCCCACTTGATTCCCAGTCCAGGGCTTCCAGGACCTCACGTTGGTGGTGCCCAGTTTCATGGATAGTAACTTGACATGTGTATCTGGTTCGTTACCCAGACATGAGAAAAATAACTTTTCAAAGTCTTTATCCATACTTCTTACAATGTCATACTCAAATTCTGAATTTGTTATGTTTCAATGCATCCCCTTCTACATATAGAGTTAAAGGAGGACTGCTAATAGACACCAGCAAAATTACTGTCTGACAAAGGGAGGGTGCAGACCTAGGGAGATTCTCTAAAGGGTGTGTGCAGATGTGACAGCCAGCTGACTTGGTGATGTGAGTTTGGAAAACATCCCATTAGAACTGAGAAACCGTAAGTGCAAGTCACGTAAAAATGAAATTCGTCTTTCCCACATGACTGGGGGGGGAGAAAACAAATTGCTGCATCAAACAGAGATTGGTGACACTGCATCCTCCTCCTTGAACATTATGTCGTGGGGGTCGTCCTGCCTACAGGTGCTCCAATTGCTGGAGGCCTGTGGTTCCTCCGATCTCTGGTCACCAATTATCTCACAGATGTGTCTCCATCAGAGAAAACACCCCAAGCCCCACTCCATCTTTACACTGAATGAAGCACAAAGCACAGCTCAAAAGAGGACCAAAAACACCCTATGGAAATTGTTCAAGCTTAAAATAACACAGCCAGTGTTAATCTTCCTGATCGCCCCTCCCCCCACCACTACCAACGTGTGCAAAACGCTTTAGTGAAGTATGAGAAGTTAACTACAATCTGCAGAACAGACTTCCTTATGTAGGAATTGGATCAGCAAAATGCCCAAATCTGCTCATTTACTCTCGCACGCCCCCTGTGTTCTTGAAGGAGATCTTGTTCATTCTCTGGTCCATCTTGCCGTCTTGCTGACATTGTTAAATCATTCATATCTGTCATGGGGACTATGTCCTTCTTATAACACCCCCCGCCCGTTTCCCATTCATATAACTCAAAGACAGAAATTGGAATATCAACTTTCTAGAGTTTGGCAATGCTAGCTGTTTGTTTAACCAAATCTTTCTACTGTTTTTATGAGAATATCTCTAGTTCTTCTTCTCTGTTGGGTTCCTCCTTCACCTCTTTATCCCCTTTCAAAACACTGCAATTTCCAGACAAACTAACAGAGAAACTGCTTCAAATCATGATTTGTAGGTAATGTGACGAAACGTTCTAATTCACCCAGAACACTTTCAGTGCATACCCATTCTCCCATTGAATTACTTATTTTTATTTTTTTTAATGTGTATTTGTTTTTGAGAGAGAGACAGAGACAGAGAGCAAGTGGGGGAGGGGCAGAGAGAGAGACACACACAGAATCCGAAGCAGGCTCCAGGCTCTGAGCTGTCAGCACAGAGCCTGATGCGGGTCTCTAACTCATGAACCCAGAGATAATGACCTGAGCTGAAGTCAGATGTTTAACTGATTGAGCCACCTAGCGCCCCTCCCATCGAATTATTAATAACACACCCTGCCAACCAACAAATGCATTTGTTACAACAAAGTATAGGGCCATCCTACCTATATATTTGTATGAATGGATATGGAAAGATCTCAAAACTACAATTGTGAAAAATCAAGTCACTGAATAGTGTGTAAAGTGAATAGTGTCACACTGAATAGTGTGACAAAATCCCATTTGTCTAAAAAATTCAAATATATGTGCTTGAAAATATGTACGTAGAAAACTTAGGAAAGAAACTTGGCTATGATTACTTTGAGAATTTGATTCGATCAGAATGTGAGTGGGGGTGGTGAGAGGGATTTTTTTTTCACTTTTTGTCTTTCTATTTGATATGTTTTCCATTAGCATGAATGTATTTTATAATAATAAAAGAACAATCTTTAGGAATGAAGGTTTAGAATTCCCATGATGCAAAGGGGCTGCCAAGGTTTCTTTGCCACAGTGATTATTTTATCACAACTAATATACCTGCCCAAAATGGTGACAACCACAAAGTATGCAGCAACAGCCAGTGCCATGAAAGGTATGATTCAGAATTCCTGTCTCCTGTACAGTTTCTCTTCTCTTACATGAGTAAGAAAGAAAAAATAGGGGCACCTGGGTGGCTCAGTCGGTTGAGCGTCTGACTTCGGCTCCGGTCATGATCTGGCAATTTGTGAGTTGGAGCCCGCATCGGGCTCTGTGCTGATGGCTCAGAGCATGGAGCCTGCTTTAGATTCTGTGTCTCCTTCTCTCTCTCTGTCCCTCCCTCACTTGTACTTTTTCTCTATCAAAATAAATAAAATATTTTTAAAAAAATTTTAAGAAGAAAGAAAAAATAAAGGAGATAAAGGAACAAGAATATAGTTCGTGGGGAATGATGCCATGGGTGAGCTTGAACCAGGCTCTTGGGTGGCAAATGTTATCTTTTGGTTTCTGGTGTGGGTCCCGTGCTAGGAAGCCCCCATGACCAACCTTCATTTCTCTCTGTCTTCCTGCCTATTTCTCTCCCCAAGACACTCGTGCATGCAGCTTGATTTTTCTCTGGCTACAATTATAATAAAATGCATAGAACTCACAACTAACTAGAAGATCATGGTTATCAATTAAAGGGAGGTTCTGCACCTCTGACACAGTGCATCCTCCCTCCCATGGGAAATTGGCATGTCCCTATTTTCCTGCAGGTGTCAACCTGAGGAGATCAGGAAAGCAAAGTTCCCTCCTATTTACTTTTGAGGCTGAGTGCAGTAAGTTTGCTATCTCATCCAAAGACCCCACAAAGTGTTGGGTAGCACATTACTTACAACAGAGAGCCCCTAAGCTATGGAGTGACCAAAGCAAGTTACTTGGTCTCCTTGTTAATCAGTGAGGCCCCTGTCTTGTATGCTGCTTTCTCTCCTATTGAAAATAAGAGAACAATACTGATGCCAGTCTGTTGAGTGGCTAAGTCAGCCAAGAGGGTTTGGCAGAAGATTCCTTTCTGCTCTGGCACATTGCCATTTATTTGTGAAAGGTCGCTGGATAGCATCTCCTTGTTGAAATCAATGCAGATTGCTTAACACAAATATTGACAAAATGAAATAGAACCAAATGGGGAAAAAAAAACTTAGGGGATGTTAGGCCTCGATAATCAATGAAAATATTGCTTTTAAAATGACATTAAGTACAAAGCATAACATGAATCAGATGGAGATTGTACCAATTATCTCTCATTGAGTGCACCTGAAGCAAAAAAAAAAAAATCTTGGCATGAAAATATAATTAAAACACCGTAACAATTTAAGCAGGATACATTTGTTTAAAGAACATGATTCTTTGTCCTAGTCACTAGAGTTTGCCTTCAAAGTCCAATGGTGTGACTGATGAAGGGCCACTGATTCAGTCCGACAAAAATTAAAAAATAAAAAATAAAAAAACCCACAAAGATCAATTTAATAGGTGGGAGCCTTCATGGCCAAGTCCCAGGTGATCTGGGCTCCATGCAGTAAGGTTTTCAGTGTCCTTATTAACCAATTCCCAGTGAGGCTCAAGAGAAAATGGCCTACTTCCTTGCTGATTTTCATTTAGAAAGGCATCTTCTCTTCCCCACCCAAGACAAGCAGTAGGGAGTTGTCTAGCACCCAACTTTACAGGTGGATCCATCTGGAGAATGCAAACATTCACCTCAGCAAGATTTTCCTACCAGGGGCATCCAGATTCTCATCTGCTTTCTCTCACTGCCCTGGCCAGGGTCACATTCACATATTTTGTGAAGTATCTTGGCACACGATTACGCTTAAAATGAGCAGATTCCCAAGACATGGGAATTATTATTATATCAATCTCTTACCAGGCACTGCAGTGAGGCCTTTCTCTGATTAAAGCACAAAATATGCACAGAAACTGAGCCAGATTCTCCCAGGATCTCTGTTGCCCTCTAATTGTTGGATATATTTGATCATTGCAAGCGACTCTTAAGCAGCGAAGATGCTGTTCAAGCACTGTTGTAGAAAAACACAAGCTGGTTCCAATGTTCTTTAGGGTCAATAATCTTCCAGATAGGCTTTTCTCGGTTTTAGGCCTCACTCCATAGATTGTGCTGTAGTGTTGGGGGAGGAAAGGTTGCAAAACTTCCCCTAACTCCTGCCTCCGTCAAGCAGTACTGAAAAAGATAGTATCAGCTGCTGCCCCAGCTTCCAGCTCTGAATCCAACAGAGGGGGGTGCTTCTCCTCCCATTTTCCCCCACAGTTACTCTGAAGTTACACTGTCCTCCCTTGTTCCTCCAACACTCAAAGCTCATTCCCACCTTATGGCCTTTAGAATGCCCTGCCTCTAGATCTTGTCATGACTGGCTTCTTCTGGTCATGTGGATCTCAGTGCTGATGGTGTCTTCTTAGGGAGGCCTTCTCTGCTCACCAATCTAAGTGAGCAATCTCTATTTCTTGGCTTAAGTTTCCCAGAAGAGATGAGGATTCATGGCAGGTAATTTAGTAAGGATACACTGCCTGGGGAAAGCAGTAAGGGAGTGGGAGACACAGAAAAAGACATTAGAAGAAGCCATGAAAGGGTGTGAACTGAGGCAAAAACCCAGGCTTGTCCTGATTCCACAGGAGCTCTGGGGGTATTCTGTGGCCTGAGAGTCAGTCTGGACACATTGCAGGGGAGCTGGTCTTCCACACACTCCTGTACCAGTCAGTCATCGGTAAGGCTGAGGAGGGAACATGGACATAAACTCCTAGGCACTCCCAGCTCCTGTACCTGCCCATGCAGGGGCTCTAGCAGACCAAAGGCAGACTTTTGAACACAGTCACAGGTACGTGCTATATGAGGTCCCATGCACTCAGAAGCAGGGGTTGGGCACACAAACCCAGTAAATGCACTAATGACACCCACTCACCCTCCAATCCATCATTCTCCGATATAAATCCTTGTTGAAACAAATTTGTTTGAGTGCACTTACTAGTATCTGAGATTGTCTTGTTCATGAACGCATTCACTTATTCTCTGTCTTCCTAACTTGGCCAATATCTGCATGACGGCAAAGATCCAACTGCCTTGTGCACTGTCCCCCACCAGGGATAGAACCAGTGCTTGGCACACAGAGGATGGCTCAGTAAATATTTAGTGAGTAAATGAAGGAACCAGGCCAATACGCTAGGACTCAGAGGAGGGACTGACCCTCGGACTCTGTCCTGGAAAGGCAGAGGGCACCTGTGACAGAGTGAAATAAGCACAAGATCTGGGGTCGGGAAACTTGGCTTTCACAGTCCTGTGAACTCAGGCAAGTAAAGTCACTATGCCTCCCTGACCTCAGTTTTCTTATCTGTGTAAAGACAAGTGTGTAGAGACTTGTCTACAAGGACGTTTGTCACACTGTTGTTTATTACAGCCAATCATTGGAAAGAACGTAAATATTCAACCCTGGGGAATTAATCGTACCCACACAACGGATCGCCATAGAAATGGTAGAAATAATGTTGTGAAAATATTACTTAATGCCATAAAAAGATTTCTAAAATATATGGTTACGTGAAAAAACAGTGGGTCGCAAGACAGTATGTGTAGTACAACTCTATTTTAATGTATTTTATAGGTGTATATTTGTATCTGTATACATTACAAAACTGGAAGGATACACATGAAAATGTTTATAGTGGTTGCCTCAGGGTGGAGAGATTGTGGGTTTTATTTACTTCCTCCTTTTATTTTATCTGCGTTTTCTAAACCCTTCAAAGTGAAGTGTATCACTTTTGTAAAGGGAGGAAGGGATTGTTTAAATTGCTTTTCTCCCAATGCCAAAATAATCTCCGAGGACTAGTCTAACACTGTTTGTTCTTGTGAGAACAGTGTGTAAAGCTGTCAAAAGAGCATCAGACAGGCTCTAGTTTGGCCTCTGCTCCTTGTTAACTGGTTGCAGGGGAAGGGCTGATGGGGAGGGTGGACAGTGTTTAGTCTGCTTTGAAACATGAATCTCTCTGGGCTCAGCTTCCTCATCTGCAAAACCCATATGTTGCCAAAAACCCCTCCAGAACAGGAAGGTATGCACTGCATAAAAGAGCAAACAGTATACCTATGTCCCACACATCGGAAGTAAGCACGTACTAAATGGCACCCGTAGTTCACTCTCCCTGCACAGAGGGTTTACTGTGTGTCTGGATTTGAACATTTAGTCATTTAGGCTGACTTTGTTACAGCAAGTATATGGCAAGAAATTCTGACCAGAAGGACAGAAGGGATGAACAATTCTTAGCACTCGTCATGTGCTCATACACAGCAGTAAAAGGTTTTTTGTCCCCTGATGGAGCCAGGTTCTCCCTAAAGGCTTATGGGTAACCAGTAGCCGAGCTGTTACTCTTACTTGATAGAATGTGTAACGGTGGCTGAGAGTTGACAGAAAGTTTGAGGCTGATGACTAATCACCCCTTTTTCTTCCCTGACTTTTGAACCAAGTAGGAAAAAGATGAAGCAAAATGTTGGAGGAGTAACATGCCAGCTCTATCACCAATCAGCTTGATCACCGGTATGGGGAAGAGGGCTTGGGTCTGCCATCACAGTTCGGTTTTGAACACTTTCTCCCGTGCACTGGATTACCAATCCCAAACCGCAGAACCACGACCTCCCAGGAGAGCACTCGACAGGAAGGAGCAGTAAGAGGTGCTTTGGAAAGAGAGAAGGGAGCTGAGGTGCACGGTTCACACCCATCCCCCAGTCTCAACCATCAGTAACCTCCCTTGCAGAGGAGCCAGTAGAAGTCCTAGAGGGAAGGTAGAAGCTACTTCCCCAATATTTTTCCCCTTGGAATCAGATGTTCCTTCTTGAAATCCTGAGGATTTCTCTCTTTTGTTCGCTGCTGAATCTGACTCCCTAGATCTCAATAAAGATCCACTCACTAAAGAATGGATGAATAGAAATATGAGAACTAGGGTCACCTGGGTGGCTCAGTTGGGTGAATGTCTGACTCTTGATTTCGGCTCAGGTAGTGATCTTATGATTCATGGGAGGCAGCCCCACGTGGGGCTCTGTGCTGACAGCATGGAGCCTGCTTGGAATTCTCTCTCTCCCTCTCTTTCTCTCTCTCTGCCCCTCTGACACTTGTGCACATGCCCTCTTTCCCTCAAAATAAATAAATAAACATTTTTTTTAAAAAAGGAAATAGGAGAACTAGGGAATGGGAATTTCCCTAATAGTAAGGAATTGTTTGGAATTATTTCTTTAGCTCATCTAGCGATTCATTGGCTCAGTTGAAAGTACGAGATATAAAAGAGCAGCATTGTCTGTCCCTTGTTGAAGGGTGTCTTGGTGGCTTAAAAGGGTCGTCAAAACACCCAAGATGCTGAGAGGTCTTGGAGAGACTGGAAGGTGTGGCTCATTGGGCCCCAAGTCATTGAACTGCATTCTAGTTCAGGATTGGGCAAAAGATAGCAAGTTATCAAATCCTCTGGGCCCTAGTTTTCTCATTTACAAAATGATGCCTCCTAGTCTTAGCCTTCTTAGAGTCCAGAAAACAAAGACTAAGAACAGGTATTAGCGGAGCAGTAGATCTACCCACACAGCTGTAGGGTCTAGACCCCCTACAGTTCAGGTGGTGCCTTGTTTACTGTTATTGCTAATACTTTGCCATTTCTACGTATGGTGTTTCTTCCAGAGATGTAAACCAACTGGACACGTTTCTGTACAGTCCAAATAATTGCTCATTCATTTCCTATATTCCAAATGCTTTGCACGAGCTTGAGGAAGAAAACCATTCCAATTTAAAATAAGGATTTTGATTTTGAAAGTAATGGCATTGAAGTCGATTCTTAATATTAAAAATAGACGCAGAAATAGGTTCAGATTAAGTCAGCAGTATGTGTACTTGAAATAAATGTTGGGAACTAGGAAAGCATCTCTGCAAAGACCTATATGTTAGGTTTCAATTTCATTCTTTACTGACTCTCTGAATTACAGACATACTGAAGACAGACCTTGGTTTAAGCTTTCTCATTTTTTTAATTTTAAAATTCCATACTAGGGGCGCCTGGGTGGCTCAGTCAGTTGAGCGGCCAACTTTGGCTCAGGTCATGATCTCGTGGTCTGTGAGTTTGAGCCCCGCGTCGGGCTCCGTGCTGACAGCTCAGAGCCTGGAGCCTGTTTCAGATTCTGTGTCTCCCTCTCTCTGACCCTCCCCTGTTCATGCTCTGTCTCTCCCTGTCTCAAAAATAAATAAAACATTAAAAAAAATTTTTTTTAAATAAAATTCCATACTAAAGAGATATTCTCCAAGGAATATTGTGCATATTCATTTTACCTTTTATTTTAGTAATTTCACAAGCAAAAAGAAGGACCATTTTTTAAGCTTAAAAAACATGATAATGAAACTACCAGCTAGACATAGGCACAGATCAAAAGCATTTTTTCTTTCTAAAGGCTGTTACAGCCAGACAAAGGGGATAAAGCTACAAAGATTAATCTTGAACCTCATACAGAATATAGTTGTAAAATTATGTCCTCCAAGTCAATATTCTAGATAGGATGGAAGCCATCCTGTGACATGATTTCTGTGTCTCAGACAATAACTCCTACCCTCTGACCTTTCTGCAAATATTGACAGCCCCATTGGCTCAAATTTTTCATTACATTAGACCAAGGGTTCTCAATGGGGACATTCTTGAATCTCTCCTTCCCCCCAGGGGACATATGACAAAGTCTGAGGTGTTTTTGGTTGTCACAATAGAGGGAGGCCATGTTACTGGAATGTACCGAGTAGGTCAGGGATGCTGCTTAACATCCCATAATGTATAGGACAGTCCCCTACAACAAAGAATCATTTATCCCAACACATCAATAATGCCATGACCAGGAAACTCTGCCCTAGCCTCTTAATGTTGAACAATCTTCTGGATCTGTGATGTGGGATAACTAGGAGAAGTAAGTCTTGTATTGAACCTTAAAAAGATGGGTATGATTTAGATAAATGGAGGGGCATTCTAGGAGAGAATTCCAATGGAGAAAGGGGGGTCTTATAAGCAGGCGCACACATAAAATGTTGAGGGGACAATGTTCAAACCAGTCTGTCTAAAAGGAGAGCCCACACTGGGGTATAATAAGACATGAGTGAAGTTAGGTTTGGGAAAACCTTAAATGTGTTACATTAAGGAATTGAGCTCTATCCTTATATTTGGTAGTGAAAAACTGATAACTTGAGAGCAGAAAGTGAATATATATTTTACCCACTTTTGAAATGTGGACACCCTGAACTAGTCCCAGGGGTTTCACTGGGTGTAGTTCAGATTAGAGATGAAAAATCAGGAGACAGAGAGATCACATACTAGATTCTCATAAATAACCAAATACATGAACCCAAATCAGAGTAGGGGATGATCAGAATTGAAAGAACAGAACAAGAGAAGACATCCAAAAAAAGTAACGGTTTGGCTAGTCTTCAGGCAGTGTGGATTCAGAGGTGAGAAGCTGGGACTCTGAGAACCAGGAATACACTGGAACTGAAGTTCTGGGCAGGATGTGGATCAACAGCCAGACATGTGATAAAGGGTAAAGAAGAACACTGGAAGCAAATCCATAGTAATGCGTTATCACATCAGGTACTAGCTAAGCAGAAAGGAATAAATATTATCTCCCCAACATTGCCTGCACATTCTTACTGCTGAACCATTTTACAGGTTTTCATCTGTAACACTCTGTCCGCTTTGCAACTAAAACCCACCTTTGAAGACCTGCTGAAGACCCATCTTCCTTATTATACTCTCCATGCCATTGCAGAGCAAGAATATAGAGGATTGTCCAGCATTCACTTTAGAATGGTACAAAAAGACATCAATTTTTACAGATTAGGGATATAGCCTAGACATACAGGAAGGCATGGGTCAGAAATCCAGGCAAACAGTTCAGTTCCAAGAAAACCTAGACACCAAAGACAAATAGCCAGGAAATCCTCAAGCAGACAGAGGAAAACGCACAGGGGTAAGATATGAGATAGTGTTTAGTCACAAGGAAGGAAAGTACTTGAGGAAGAGTATGGACACAAATTCAACACGATAGCTTGGTCTGGTAAAGAACAGGAGCTTCGGAGTCAGACCATCCAGGCTCAAATCCAGCTCTCTGGCCCATTGCTATGAGATCATCGGCTCTTCCTTTAACTTTCCTGAGCCTGTTTGCTCAGTTATAAATGGAGACAATTATATCCACTTCACAGGCCTCTTGTGATTAAATGAGATAGTCAATGAGATGAGATGAGATGTTGAGCTTAAATGAGATTAAATGATATATATGCAGCAGGCAAGATGTTTTGAATGTAGTAAGATGTTTTTCTCTTTTCTCTTTGGTTACCTGACCTTTGTCTTAGTCCACTGCTTCTTTTCAGTTCAACTTACCGCTTGATTGTGTTAAAATGCAAGTTCTGCTTCAGTAGAACTGGGAGGAGTCCAGCCTAGGCTAGATTCAACACTCCTAAAAAGTTTGGCTGGAGATGCTGCTGCTGCTGTGTAGACCATGCTTTTAGTGGCAAGACCTTAGGGTGCCCAAGGCATGTGACTGATTGGGATTTGTTACAGAGGAGGATTTGTGACAGAAGGCAAAAGAAAGACTGAGATAACATTCAACCTCTGATGTTCAAAAGTAGGATTCTGCAGTATGACAGTAGACCTGTGAGCAGGTTCAGGGCTAGACCTTAGCATTTTATATAAACGATGTCCACATTAGAACAAGACAGGGAGGCAGTCAACTCCATCCAGCCCCAGAGGACTGTGGGAAGAGGAAACTAGTGGGAAGTAGCAGAGCAAAGCGTGGAGATGCACACTTCACCGCTCCTCTCCTCTGAGAGTGGGGAAGAACATCAGATAAATGAAGGTAATACTAAGGAAAAGACTTGGCTTTCCCCAGCCGTCCTGTGTTTCCATGTTGGTTTGGCAGGTTTCCACTATAGCTGAGCGTCTGACTTGGAAGCTATTCAGACAACTATTCACCACCATGACAGTGGTGGAAGACTCCAAAGCAGACCCCCTGAGCTGGTGCCGAATGAGGATTACAACTAGATCCTTAGGGGAAGCTAAGTCATCCAAGGAGCAGGACCACAGTCTGCCCAGAACAAGGAAGAACAGACACCAACTTTAGCCATCTTTTTCAGCAGAGTAAGCAGTACCCAGGACAAGAGACATTGGTCTAGACACCAGAAGAGAAAAGGACATCACCCCTAAGAGCCCCCCTGGTTCTTCCATGTTGCCCTAGGGTGGTGGAAAGCTGCCCCTCCCTGCATATCCCTAAACCACATTTTAGGGGGAAAAAGCAGTGAGGGAGGGAAGCTTTATGAGAAGTTGAGTATTTTTATCCAATACAGACCCAATGCTACCTAAGGGAGCAATTTAATTTATAGGATTAGACTAAGCTCGGGATTGGATTGGACAGTTAAATAATTTTCCCCAATGGATTGGAGCTTGAGAAGAAGAGAAAAAAATAATTTTATCTTTTCTTAGAGTCAAAATAAGGATATTTTTCTTTACACATCCAAGTTATACAGTGAGTCAAATTTGCAACCACACTACAAATACATAAAGTGCTTGGCAACATGCAGGCTATACGGAAAGTGATCGATAAACAGTCACTAGGTTAAACAGGTTAAGTAAGGAGTAACAAAAGGCTACTGGATCTGGCAAATAAGAAGACATCATTCCCTTTTGGGAGAGCAGTTGCAGCAGAGTGATGGAGATGGAAACCAGCCACGGAAGACAGGTATCCCAATTGTGACAGCCATTATCCACAGCGTTCAGTGTGGCTCTCCTGTAAAGGAGAGGCAGGGAGGAGTGAGAATACAGTACAGGGTAAGTCCGTCCCTCCCAGGTCAAGTCTCAGTAGTATCATCCATTGAGTGGAAGTATCCCTTGAGAAAAATTAAATTCAGGGCACCTGGGTGAGCAACTGACTCCTGATTTCAGCTCAGGTCTGATCTCAATTTGGGAGATGGAGCCCCACATCAACCTCTGAGCTGACAGTGCAGACCCTACTTGAGACTCTCTCTGCCCCGCCTCCACTCACGTGTGGGCTCTCTCTCTCTCAAAGTAAATAAATAAACCTAAAGAAAAAAGAAAGTTTAAATTCTGTTTCTGGAAATTGGCTCCAAAACAACTCTCTTAATGAGACTGGGTTTTTTGCTAAGTGTGAGATGGCAGTCAAATATGAAAAAAACATTATACATTCCAAAGCTGTAGCCAAGAATCCTTCATTTGAAAACAATCCTGAAAAAATTAGTTCACTCTACACACCCCAAAATTGTGATTTTTAAAGACAAGGTTTGCACCACTTCATAGTCTGGAGAGAACACTTGATTTTCTGAAAGCACTTCACTTCTCTTATCTCCAATGAAGGTTGCTGTTCACTCATGCTCCATGGTGTAGTTTTCCTAAAGACCAGTGCATAGCTCTCCTTCTCCTTGAGCAGGGAGATCATATCTTCCTCAGTGGAGTAGCTGCTCTTAGAGAAATTGTGAAATAGGGAGGCTGGTTCTGACGATCTCCACTTTTCTCTCTGGGATCACCCAACTTAATTTTGCCCTCCTTCCAACCTCACCAATACACAGAGCCCTCGATCCACCCCCTGGTTGCCTAGGTGTTTCCTCTTCCAAACACTCTTACACAACTGATCCCCTTCCCCAAACTCAGGCTGTTCCCCAGGCCTGCCCTCCCCTCCCTCCTGCTCCTCCTCCTGAACCTCCTATCAACATTTGCTAGTTCTCTTTTCCATGAGCTCAGGCCCCACTCCCTCTAAGGGACAAAAGTGATAATGCCTTTCATTGACCAGGCATTATTGCTCATAGGTATCTTAGCTACCTTGTAAAAATACTTAAGGTCACATGAAAAGATGGCCAACATCATTAGCCATTAAGGACATCAAATCCACAATGAGATACGACCTCACATCTACTAAGAGAGCAATAATCAAAAATGTGGAAAACAACAAGAATAACAAGTGTTGTTGAGGATGTGGAGAACTGGAACCCTCATACATTCCTTCTGGGAATATAAAATGGTGCAGCTGCTGTGGGAGATCACCTGGCACCTCCTCAACAAGTTGAACATACAGTTAAAAATGTGACCCAGCAATTCCGCTCCTAGGTATATGCCCAAAAGAACTGAAAATGACTGCTCATACAAATAATTGTACAAGAAGGTTTATATTCACAATAGACAAAAGAGAGAAACACCTGAGTGTTCATTGAGAGATGAATGAAAAAACAAATTGTTATATACACACAATGGAATATTATTCAGCCTTAAAAAGGAATGAAGTACTGATGCAGGCTATAGTAACATGGATGAATCTTGAAAACATGAGGCTAAGCCAGTAAAGCCAGACACAAAATGTCACATAGTGTATGATTGCATTTATATGAATATTTGGAACAGGTAAATCCATAGAGACAGAAAGCAGCTCAGAGGTTGTCTAGGGCTGGGGCAAGGAGGAGCTGGGGAATGACTGGTGATGCACGTGCAATTTTGTTTTGGAAGCACAAAAATGTTTTGGAATTTTACAGAGGTAGTGGTTGCACAATATTGTGTATGTATTAAATAACACTGGATTTTTCACTTTAAAATGGTTTGATGTTAGGTGGATTTCATCTTAATTAAAAAAAAAATGCTTGTATGCTTAAGACTATTAAAAAGCAACCCAGAGGGAGAATACATGGCCTCTAAACTTCTTGAGAACAGAAGTAGTATCTCGTGAAAATTATACCCCTATAAAGGCTAGCCAAGTGCCTGGTATATAGACATTGAACGACTTGTAGGCTAACTGAATGGGCGAATGCATTTCCAGCACTGTATGAAGTGTTTTGTGGCAAGCAGCTATCAGCCCTGCCCCCATGCCCAAAGACAGCTGCCAGTCCTGTATCTCACCTGACGATGATTCCATCTAGGAGTTGCAAAACATCTGTGGGCTGGAAAATCCTTTCCTGTGTCCCAATACTTTGGGACTTAGTAAGGAATCTGTGCCATTCTTTTTCTCAACTTAAAATTGCACATTTTGCTATCCTGGTTAGAGAGATGCCACTGACTGAAATATCCTGCCTCAAGAGTGGGTGATGTCAGCATCTCATTATCAAAACTTTTCTCCCTGCAGAGCTTTCATGTTCTTACAAAGAATGTTCCAGTTTAATGGTAAGCCCCTTAAGATGCAGGGTTGTAACTAATTGCAGGGGAGGAAAAACTGTTGTAATACAGGTGGCTAACCCATTCAAACCGTGAGAATTGAATTTCCTGAAATTAGTTGAGTCTTATGTCCAGGCCCTGATTCTGGACTGAATTTTATCTGTAAGTCATTCAGGATCCCAAGCCCTAAAGTCTCATGCATGACACTGTTACTTTCTTTGTTGCCCAATCTAACCATAGGTGAGATCAGTTTAACCTTTTGGGTTTTATGTCCTTTTTAGTAATTGTGAGTATCTTCCTCAGGCCAAATATGGGATGAAAGTTTCCAGAGGAGATTTTTCCATTTGTTTCATGATACGGCATTTTCATTTTTTTTTAATTTATTTTTATTTTTTAATTTTTTTTTAACATTTATTTATTTTTGAGACAGAGAGAGACAGCATGAACGGGGGAAGGGCAGAGAGAGTGGGAGACACAGAATCGGAAGCAGGCTCCAGGCTCTGAGCCATCAGCCCAGAGCCCGACACGGGGCTTGAACTCCTGGACCGCAAGATCGTGACCTGAGCTCAGTCAGGTCTGAGCCACCCAGGCACCCCTGATATGGCGTTTTCAGAATTTCAATACAAGTTTATCAACACCAACTCACACAACCCAGTTTCCCAAAGCCAGATATGCTATTGGAAGAAGAGCTTTAATGAGAAATAAATTTAAGAATTAACGTAACTGTGCTCTTGGAAGCCACTGCTTACACTTGTCCTTGATAACATGGCATCCAGATCAACCAAGGTTATAGCTCTTAAAATAAAAACGCAGATGTGATTTTTTTCAGTTTACCAAGAACTCTCGCATACCTTATCTAATTTGACCTTTCCAAATACCAATGAGATTAGCAGGACAGTTATTGTTACCTCTATTTTAAAAATTTAAAAACTATTTAAGTTGTAGGAATTGGCATAAGATCACATACTTAGTAAAAGCATAGACCAGGCTCGAATCCAGTTTATTAAAAGCCAGAACTCTGGCCTCTCGCTTCTGTGCCAGTGTTTCTAATCCCCGTCCCCCCAAAACATCGGTAAGCCACCAAAATAATTGGAGAACCTTGCTGAAGCAATCTGGCCTATATTGCTTCTTTTCGCCTTGCAGGAAGAATTACTATGCCCTCAGTTCCGGCCGCAGCCCCCCACAGGTTTTGCGTACAATTGGCAATATTAAAGACACCATAGGAAGGAACTAAGTTCCTTTTTCAAATTATCCACCTTTCTTCTATGCAGCTGCTGTTTACTGAAGGCTTTGGCAAAGAGCAGTGGGATTCTTATCCTATTCCTGATGTGATTTTTAATTTCCTGCTATTCCCCAGTCTCTTTTCATTAAGTACATTTCTCCCATACACAAATTTGTACCCTTTCCAAAAGTGGAGAGGCTTGATGTCGCATGCTCTGATATCTGTGATTTTTCTAGCTCCTGGACTTCGTTATTCCTCACCTGTAGTTAACAGTCTCACCACATGGCACTTCAGCCTAGCACAATGTAGTGCAAGGTCCAGCAGCAAGGACAGAGGTACAGTGGTACAGACTGGGGCAGCGTGGCAGGGGCAGGAACAAGAATGGGCACAGAAAGGACGGGGAGAAAGCATGGGGAGAAAGCAGAAGGGCAGGAGAAGAAGGGCTGCCATTTATTGACCACTTCCTATGTGCTATGCCCTACCTGTGTGCACTTTATAAACAATATTTTGGTACTAGTATGGTTATATGGCATACGTACTGCTGATTGTACAGATCATTTGTAAAGCACACACAAACAATTTTTCCCTATGTTAGGAATTAGGAATTTTTTCAGTATTTTTTTTAATGTTTATTTATTTTTGAGAGAAAAAGATAGTGTGAGCGGCGGAGGGGCAGCTGTGCTGACAGCAGAGAGCCCAATTCAGGGCTCGAACTCATGAACCGTGAGATCATGACCTGAGCTGAAGTCAGGCGCTTAACTGACTGAGCCATCTAGGCACCCCAGGAATTATAAATTTTTAGTTTTCTTCTCTGTGTGGCTTTCCATTTATAGCAGTGATACCGTCTTTTAATATTTATTTTTCTTTCGGTCCACTTATGGAAAACCCGAAATAATGTCAAAAATCATAAAGGCGGTACATGAATGCCTAAAATTTAGGAAATCCAGCGTTTACCTCTTTTGATCTCAAAAAACCCAGCGGGAGGAAGGTGGAATTAGACGTAGGTTACAGAAGAAGAAACTGACGTTCCAAGAGGTTAGGTAACCCTTCCATGACATACAAGTACTGATACAGAAGGAATTTAATCTCCGGTCTGTCTGGCTCTGTTCAGGAGATCCTGCTGCCCAAGACCTGCCTCAGCCTGACACACAGAGGTGACTGCCCCCTGCGGTAGAAAGCCATGGGCAGCGTTGCACAAAGATGCAACACATCCGCTTCAGAGTCAGGCCCTACCACCCACCAGTCCCACGGCCACAGACAAGTCATTTCTCTTCCTTACGCCTCACTTTCCTACCCTGAAAATGGGGATGGTAACAAAACCTGTCTTGTACGTCCGCAATGAGGATTTGTTATTAAGAGCGTAGTAAAATACCTGCTACATACAAAGTGCTCCATAAACTTTAGTCACAATTGCCTTTCTTACTAACGTTAATAATACTCTTCCCGGCTTTTACACTGAGGCTGTGGACATTCCTGGTCAGGCCACGCTTAGGAAATGAACCGGGCTGAGACTCCACCATGAGGGAGGGCCTCAGGGTCTCCGGCTGGGAGCAGCTGGGAAAGGCAGGATCTGACCAGGAGTTCGTCAGGCACTACTACCCAGAGGCAAGCCGGTGTGGCCAGGGCTCCAGAGCCAGTCTGCCTGAGACAAGTTACTTCTCTGTGCCTCAGTTTCCCCATCTGGGAAATGGAAGTGTTAACAATAGTTACCTCATAAGATTACATCTCTTAATGGGGCGCCTGGGTGGCTCAGTCGGTTAAGCGGCCGACTTCGGCTCAGGTCACGATCTCGCGGTCCGTGAGTTCGAGCCCCGCGTGGGGCTCTGTGCTGACAGCTCAGAGCCTGGAGCCTGTTTCAGTTTCTGTGTCTCCCTCTCTCTGACCCTCCCCTGTTCATGCTCTGTCTCTCCCTGTCTCAAAAATAAATAAAACGTTAAAAAAAAAAAATTAAAAAAAAAAAAAGATTACATCTCTTAACTCGAAGTTAATACATGGCACATGATAAGAGTTATGTAAGCATTAGCTATTTTTACTGGATCCTCTTTCCTCTCTGAGGAAGCTGGCAGTTGTGGTGGTGACGACTGCTCAGAAGACCCCGGTGCTGAACCAAGATTTCAGTGCCCAAGGACCCCCTGGGTATCTGTTATGGGCATACCTGACCCCAGGCAGCCATAAACACACTACCCTGGGAAGACAGTAGCCTTGGGGCTCACGCAGAAGCCACACGACAAAGGTCTCTGCATCCAGCACCACGTATAGTGGGACATCTCTAATATCTCCTTTGGTTCCCTTCCCTTTTCAGGACACCCATGGTTTTTTAAAAAAATGATCCCCCAAAAAAAAAAAAAAAAAAAAAAAATCCCAAATATTTCTTAACATCTTGAAGTCTCTCTCTGTCTCTCCCTCTCTTTTGTTATTCAGCTGATCTCTATCCAGAGATACTTAAGAATGCTCAGTTACGAGGAACAATGAACACAAACAAAATCAATAGACCTTGGGTGGTCCTGCCAGCAACCCTAAACAGGAAGTGAAAAGGGGATCAAAGACACTGGCAGGACAAGTAACTTTATTTAGGGTGGCCTTGATCCCTGGAGGGAACTGGGAGATTTGTCTTTTCTGAATGTCATGAGCAGTTCTCCTAGTTGGCCGGCAGAGAATGGACAGCAGAAGAAATCAAGGAGCCATTGGGGGTGGGGACAGAGGGCGGTGGGAGAAGTAAGCTGACCCCGAAGGAGGTGGCCAAGGGCCCCCCCACAGCTCCTGATGTGAGCTCTGTCTCTCCTGGGCACTCCCAGTCTCCCACTTTGAATGAGTGCATAAATGATCTCAGGTTCCTGAGGAAAACACTGCTGGCCTTTCTGAACCACCCCGGGCAAGTGTGAAGAGTGAGCCCCCCTGACAGCTGCCAGGGGCAGGGGTGCGACACAGTGTCGGCAGCAGGCCCTGATGCAGCTTCTGGCAGCATGATGATGCACTGGGCAGGTGAGTCAGCTGCCTCCGCCTCCCATTCAGAGACAGAGCCGTGATTTTTCAAACTGCTGTCATTGTCCAGGGCCCTGGGACCCATAGCTAGTGAGCTGTGGGCACTGGTCCGGCTTCCTTGTACCCCACAAAAACCTGCATTGATACCAAATACCATCTCTTGGAAAACAAATTGCTTTTAATAATTCATTGGCATAGTGGTGGGGTGTAGAGTCCCAGTAGAACACCGAGGACATCCAGAGGAGAAAGAGAAAATTCCTGGCAGCCTGCATTGCAGAGAACAGAGAGGAGCTACGGAGTAAACAGGTCCCAAGGAGAGGGAATGGAGCTCTGAAATTAACTGGTTGTTCTGTGAAACCACAGGGTAACCTAACACCCCTTGGGTCTTTTCCTGTCTCGATTGATTCTTGCCGCCATCCTAGTTTAGCTTCCTCACATTAGACAGAGCCAAGGCTTTATCAAACAACAAAACTAGGTTTGATCGTGTCCCCCACCTGCTTAAAATCTTTCGGTACTCTCAGGTCAAAGTGCAAGGTTCTCATCACCTGTGTAAATCCAGGCATGATCAGCCCCCCAACCTCCAGCCTCGTCTCCACACCGGCTTCTCTTGCCCATTACTTCATATCCAACTACACTGGTCTCTCACAGAATGTCCTGCCCCAGGATCTTTGTCCATGCAGCCCTCTCCAGCTGGAATGCTTCCTCATATTTGCCAGGTTCATTCCTTTTCATTCTCCAAGCCTCGGCCCTCCTTTCCTCACCAGAATCATCTAGCCTTCCTGTTGTACATCCATGCTGCTCCCTGTAGTCCCTTCACAGACTGACCAATGTTGTGCATAATGATCAGCATCAGTGTCTGTTTAATATCTGCCTTCCTCCAGGGACTTTCAAGTTCCGTGAGAGCAGAGACAAGGACTACCCAATGTATGGCACAGGGTAAGGACTCAATAAATATTTTTGAGGAAATAACTAATTAAAGGAATGAATGGATTGGTCAACCCATAAAATGTGATTGCAGGACTCACTTAAGGTTGTACAGCTGGAGTCCTCACTCACGTCTGTCTCAAAGCTCATACTGTAAACAACTATATTATATTTATGCTTTAAAAAGCCTATATGAATTTATGACTGTGTCCTCGCATTTCAAGATTGTTCAAAGAGGGGCGCCTGGGTGGCTCAGTCGGTTGGGCGGCCGACTTCGGCTCAGGTCATGATCTCGCGGTCCGTGAGTTCGAGCCCCGCGTCGGGCTCTGTGCTGACAGCTCAGAGCCTGGAGCCTGTTTCAGATTCTGTGTCTCCCTCTCTCTGACCCTCCCCTGTTCATGCTCTGTCTCTCCCTGTCTCAAAAATAAATAAAACGTTAAAAAAAATTTTTAAAAAAGATTGTTCAAAGAGAAGAAAAATTATATCTATATGGTTAGTAGAAAATGTCAAGTGGCCAAGAGTCCAGGGTTACAAGAGGCCAGAGGTCTGTGTGGCCTGTTGGGATGGCAGGGAAGGGACAAGAAGCCAATAGGTATCACTTCTGGGTGATGTGGCCTGACCCTGACTGCTCTAGAGGTGAGAATCTAAGCCCAGGTCAGTCCAGCCAAGAGGCTCTGGGTGGCTCTGGTCAGGACAGGAGTGTCTTGGCCCCGGATCCTCAGCCCGGTTCCTGTCTAAATCAGGAAAAGGATTCCTTTCTTCAAGATGTTCCTGCCACCTGCTGAAAACAAATACTACATGACACCTGCATGCCTCTGACGGGTAGGGCACCCCTGGAGCCTTGCAAAGCCAAGTGCTCACCATTATATAAAGCAGCCTCAACGGACTAGAGAGGCATTGAATCAGTTACTGATTAAAGCCATGAAGAAACAAGAGACTTGCCTAGCGGAACAAGAAAACAACGGGCTGGTACGAGTCCGAGAAGAAACTTTATAAAGAGCCCTTCCTACCTCTTTGGATGCACCCCTCCCCCACTCCTTCCCTGCTGCTGTACCTTCTGGCAGCTCACAGCACAAAACCTCAGGTTTGTTTGTTAAAGAACAAACGTTTTCCTTAAACGTTTGCTGTGCCCCACTACTACGACAGGCTGCATGCTGGAGGCTGAGGGAACAGCAATGCACAGGGCTGTCTTTCTCTCCACTGAGTAGGAAAAAACAGGAAAAGAAAAACATGCTGCTTCGCAATGCCCTGTGGTCTGCTGGAGGCTGTCAGCGTAATACAGGTTGCAAGGATCCCAAAGGAGACCCAGAAGGAGTTGCTCTAAGGCCACTCCTTCATCTGGGCCTTCTCACTTGGGTAATTTATGTTCCAGAGAAGCTCTGATCTCTTCCGGGTTAAAACTCAGGATAGTCTAGCCTTGTTTGCTTTAGGTCAGGTGGATCCTTCCAACCCCTCTATGGGGACAGTGGCTGCTGCACAAGGCAGCCAGTCCAGGCTACCACTGGTCAGGCACTCAGCTTTTCTCATGCTCTCGAGACATGGCTGCTGGTGTCTGAAGCACAGTCCCCCGAATGAGACAGGCCAGCACAGAGGAGCAGGGATGGAGCCCTGAGCACCATGCAGGGAAGGGATGTGCTCTCCTCTGAGCTCCTTGCTCTCAGCTCCTCAGCTTCCGTGGCCCAGAGGCACCATCCTCACAGCAGCCCCTGGGGCTGGAGGCTCATTGGAGAAAAGGAACAAAGGGACACAGGCTCAGTAGCAGGTCCCTCTGTGCTGTTTCCTAGAAGGCAAGAAAAAAAAAACAACCCAAGCTGTCACCAAACAGATATGAGCCATCTGACCTCTGCAGAGGGAGTCAGCTTGTCAGTTGTCATCATCCACAGAGGGCTCACAGTAGACACAATGCCTGGGTGCTGTGAAAAGACAGGCGACCCATGTCCCATCTTTGACGACAGAATGCCAGAATTTTCATTCTAACAGAAATGCCGTTCGAGAGCCGTTGTACCTGTGCATTTACTAGGACAGGCAGACCTGGAGGGAGACCCTGTCTCACTCCAGACATGTAAATAACCTCCTTGGTAAATGTGAATCTGGTGTCAACAATCTCAGGAGAACAGCCATGGGGAGAAAGTAGAGGAAGCCAGGTAGCATGGCTGGCGAGTTCAGGGGAAAAGATCACCCACTCGCTATAATCCACTAACATCCCACCTGCACCAATGTGTTCAGTTTCTCTGAGAAGGAAGGAAGAAGGGAGTACAGTGGGGCAGAAAGGGGCCAAAGGTATACCTTGATTGTGGCCTGAATTTTTCCAAAGGAAAAGAGATTCTAGATTTTTTTTTAAAAAATCAAAGCTCCTGCAGAAACACTAGAACCAATACTTCTGTAAATGTGGAACTTACTTTTCTAAGTGGCCTAACCAAGCAAAGACCAAACCTGGAGGTTTATCATGGGGGTCAATAGGGTTAAAATGGTGATTTTCAAGTTCTTTTCTCCCTACGTCTGACCTCACCAGACCTAACCTACCATGTTACAAGGGGGAGGAACCTTCTTTTTTCTCTGTGGGAAGAAGGAGTCCTGCAGAATTTCTGATGTTGGTGCAGAAACACTGCACTGGGTGCGTGCAGAAGGCTGCTGGTGGTGGAGGCGGAGGGGGATTGGAATTACAGGTGACCACAGAAGTGACGGGTAAAATGCATTGGTGAGTGCTTGGCAGCTGGGAGGAAAATCACAGCCCAGGGAGCAGGTCAGGGTAACTACCATGGAGAAAGGTCTTTGTATATGCACTCCCAGCTTATAAATTGGGATTTGAGGAACATCACTAGTCCTCCCACTGCCTCCAGGTATCTTTTGAACTTGTCTTCTGTAATGACTAATGTTCTCATGGGAAAAAAACAACATTGTTTTAGATTAAGGTGCTATGACCCCAAGTGGACTCACCTAGTATATTAGTATCCTGTTGCTGCTGTAACAAATTATCACACACCTAATGGCCTAAACCAACACAAATTTATTATCTTACAGTTCTGTAGGGCAGGAGTCTGATAAGGATCTCACGGGGTTAAAATCAAGATGTCAGCAGGGTTGTGTTTCCCGTCCAAAGGTTCTAGGGGAGAATCCATTCCCTTGCCTTTTTCAGCTTCTAGAATCCGCCCACATGCCTTGGCTAGTGTTCCCTTTCCTCTGCCTTCAAAGCCAGTAATGGTGAGCTGAGTCCTTCTCACATTGCATCACTCTGATCTCTTCTACTTTCAAGTTCCCTTGTGATTATGTTGGATCCACATGGGTAATCCAGGAAAATCTTCCTATTGTAAGGCTGCCATTAAGGGAGCAACCTTAATTCCATCTGCAACCTTAATTTCCTTTTGCCATGTAAAGTAATATATTCAGAGGTTCAATAGATTAGGACATGGCAGCCAGTCCAGGCTAAGCATCTGACTTCGGTCAGTCATGATCTCGCAGTTTTAAGTTCAAGCCCCGTGTCGGGCTCTCTGCTGACAGCTCAGAGCCTGGAGCCTGCTTCGGATTCTGTGTCTCCTTCTGTCTCTGCCAGTCCCCAGCCCCCGCTCCCTCTGTATCTCTCTATCTCTCTCAAAAATAAATATAAACATTAAAAAAAATTTTAATAAAGTAAATAAAATAAAATAAAATAAAATAAAATAAAATAGGTATCACCCAGAAGGATGCATAAGCTTGAGTTCCTGAGGCTCAGCCCAGGTACATTCTGCTGCAAAGCAGAATGGAAAAAAGGTCACCTCATTGAGTACAGGAAGGGCTGCAGGTCCTAAAGGGGACCCAATGCTTTGTGTGAGGATGTAAGAAAATAAATATTCAGTCTATAGACTTACTTGCCCTGTTCTTTATTTCATTTTTCAAGGATGCACAAAGATTCTTAACCCAGAGATATTTTAACTACCCATTCCAAAGTCTGTCAGTACCCAGTTATCCAGATTTCCTTCCCCTGATATTTTATCCTTTTGTTTCCTAATCTCTGGGCAGATGAAGAAAAATATCCACTTAGGACATTTAGCAGCATCAGATAAGTACCAGTGACGACCCAGCAATGCATGGCCCACCATCTACCTGAATCAAAACACCTGACCCATCTTGTCTGGGAGTGGCATCCAAGAATCTGCATTTTAAGAGTCTTTTGGTGATTCTGAGACAAACTAAAGCTTGGGCCCGCTCTTGTAAAGTTCCCCAATCTCTGCATAGCCTCTCCCACCTCTTAGCTGCTCCCCAGAAACTATTTGCCTGATCAATGTTCTATCTACTGTGATTCTCAGACATATAATATTTTTCATCAGCATAAAGTCTGTTCTTCTGCCTGGATAAAGAAGAAAGCAACTTCAGTTGCAGGTCTATGGACTGTAACTGAGAATTCTGTAATATATCTTTAAATATTAACTAACAAGATGAAAGCTGATTGATGCATAATTCATTGGTGGAGCTAGTAGACCAAAGGTGTCTTTCATAATTTAACAAATTGACATAAACTATTAAAAAGTTGTAAAAGAGACAGTGTTGATTTATGCAGATTGATCCTGGCTATGAATAAACACAGTACAAAAGGAAAACAATATTATGTCACTTCTGCCAAACTATTAATAGCAAGCAACTTACCTGGGGAAGGGAAAATGTACTTTTTAGAAATTAAAAAAAATCAAAAAGTTTTAAAGGAAAGAAAAAAATGGCAGAAGTCGAAACAAATTTACAATCAGACTGGTGTCTCTTATTAACGATTAAAATAAATAATTAAATGTTAACAGTCTGAATTATTACCCAGAATAAAAAAAAAAAGAACAAAATTTCAGTTTTATTAAGGTCAGAATGTATTCATATGTAACAATTCTTTGCTTTTTTCACTTTTGACTTCAAAATGTTATTTATTTTTGAAATCCTTAATCAACCCACGAGGTGGCTTTCTCCGAGAGAAGACACATTGGTGGCCTTAATAAGTACAGTCAGCAAGAACAAGTATTACTAAATAAATCCATCATGTAAAAATAAAAATAACATTACTGGTAAAGCAAAAGTTCCCAATTCATTCAGTCCCTTCCTCCACTCTACAGAGGTAAGTACTAATATCAGTTTGCAATATATTCTTCTAGATCTAATTCTTTGCATTTACATGTATGTATATGTACCTGTGAAAAGCATTCAGAATTGTTTGGAGCATTTTTTACATATATGGTGTCTTACTGTATACATTCTTCTACAACTTGACTTTTTTCACCCACTGTGCCCTAGAGGCTGTGTGCCAAATATTGTATCAAGTATTGAACACATATTATCTAATTTAATCCTCACGGACTTTTGAAGTGGGTACTACTATTGTTATTTCACAGATGGGGAAAATGGAAGCTCAGAGAAGCAGAAAACAAACAAAACCCTTCCACAATCACACAGCTTGTCATCAATGTAGAGTTAAAAATCATACCCCCAAATATTTTAGATGACCCTCAACCAAAATGAAGTTGAGACAAGAAGTCATCAGCTTCTATAACAGGAGCCTTTAGATGAAAGTGCTTCCTAAATGGAATGGAATGAATTAGCAACTAGCCTTCGTCTTGATAGGTAAGAGAGAAGGTTAGTAAATATTTAAATACCAGTTCTCATAAAGGTCAAATAAAGCTGTAATTATTTTGCATCTTGACAGCATGCATTTTCAAGTTACTATTCTGTTTGTCATGAGAGGCAAAGAACTTCAATAAAGCCAAGGACTTTGACTTATAACCTTGAGATCGTGAGTGCTTATTTAAAAAAAAAAAAATACACGTGTGTCAGAATATTTATTGTACAAACTGCCACCCCTGACCTCGTGATGATATGCCCACTGCCTCTGACTTCACTGATCTGGTTCTAATTAATGCAACAAGTGCATATCTGCTTTAAATTAGGAGCACAGCCAAAGGTATTCTTTCCCTTAAAAAGTATTTTACCAATAAATAAAATGATTCTAACGTGTGAAATTAAAATCATAATGCAGATTCTCCATTGTCCTCACCGTTGAAGCACGGTTTTCAAACACAATCTGATTCCAGAGCTAACACTGTTAACCACTACCCAGTGGCACAACTACGTCTACCACCCTTTTTCCTGCTGTATAACATTCCATAGGATGACCAGTCTTGGCCGTTCACTTACTGATAGCTGTTTACTTGGGGTCCTACTACTTTGCATTCCCTACTAGTGCCACAAGTACAGTATGTCTGTTCTTCTACGTGCCTCCTTGTGTTGCTGCACAAGTGTTTCTTCACAGCAGTCGTGGTCAAAGTGGTCCCCAGACGGGTATAATTACCATCATCTGGAACTTATTAGAAATGCAGGATTTCAAGTCTGACCCCAGAGTTTCTGAATCACAAAATGAATCACGGGCCTGATAATCTGTATTTTAATAAGCCCTCCAGGATTCTTTGATGCATATTTAAACTTGAGAACCGTCTCACTGGAGATCAGGTTGGTACAAACACCAGAACATAGGAAGCCCTTTCTGTGAATGCCAAAAATTAAACTTCCCCAAAGTATCAAGTATAATTTTTTTTAATGTTTATTTTATTCTTGACAGGGAGAGACAGAGCATGATCAGGGGACGGCAGAGAGAGAGGGGGACACAGAATCTGAAACAGGCTCCAGGCTCTGAGCTGTCAGCACAGAGCCCGATGCGGGGCTCGAATTCACAGACCGCAAGATCATGACCTGAGCCGAAGTCGGACGCTCAACCGACTGAGCCACCCAGGCACCCCACCAAAGTATCAAGTATAAAGGTGAAATATCAGAAATGTTGGGATTTTAGTCAGACTTTTTTAGGAAAATCTTCCCAGAGTTAGTACTCCACTAAGCTTGTCAAGAAAAATCAAGACTAGTTTTAGAACTCAAATATGTTGTCTGACCAAGCATAGAACTTGGAGATGTAAATTTGAAATTACAATTTATATTCAAAGATTATTTACTATAATGTGAAAGAGGAGTTGAGCGATCATTGTCTGAGGAGGTCATCAGGCACATGAAGGCACAATGTCCACAGATGTTAAGTATCTTTGCCAAGCTCATTGTGTTGGTCAGTGGCAGAGCAATGACTAGAGCTTTGGACCCTGGTTTTATTTCAGCGTGCCAGACATTACATCACACAACGTTATGCTCTAATCAGAGACAGCTCTTAAGAGAGTTTTTACCACAAACTTAGAAAATTTTAATACACAGAGTATCCTGAAAATAATTTTGAGAAGAATAAGAACTGGGTGTTTATTCTAGAAGAATGTTGCCAAAACCAAATAATTCCAGTGTAAAAAAATGTTACCCAAAAGTGTCCAGAAAGAGATCATCATGAACCTCTCCAGTGACACTCTCATCATCTTATAATTTTGACTTTTTTTTTGCAAAATTAAATAGTTTTTACAGATGTATAATATAGAATGAAAGGAAATTTTTTTCAGTGTACCCACAGCCCTAATATGCTTGTCTTTGTATTTCTGTGCAATCTATCCATTTCCTATACATTTATATTTATTTTCACCCAGTTGTGAAATGTTCTGCATTTTTTATCTTAAAATGTTTAGTAAGCATTCTTGCATATTTCCATGTTGCTGTGTAATATTCATAGTTGACTTATAGCTCTTCATTAACCTACGCAATATGCCATAATTTACTTGGCCATGTTACCGGATCTCTAAATGATCTCAGATTCGTTTCATATTGTAAACAGTGCTACAGTGAAGTTTGTATATATATTTTTCTTTCCTCTTTTGAATTACTTCATTTGGTTAAATTCCAACAAGCAGACTGGGGCGGGGCGGGGGGGGCTGCCATCATTGAGCTAGCATCTATTTATGGTCCTTGATCTAAAATACCAAACCCTTGGGGCGTCTGTGTGGCTCAGTCGGTTAAGCGGCCGACTTCGGCTCAGGTCATGATTTCACAGTCCGTGAGTTCGAGCCCCGCGTCGGGCTCTGTGCTGACCGCTGGGAGCCTGGAGCCTGTTTCAGATTCTGTGTCTCCCTCTCTCTGACCCTCCCCCGTTCATGCTCTGTCTCTCCCTGTCTCAAAAATAAATAAACGTTAAAAAAATAATAATAATAAAATAAAATACCAAACCCAATCTTCAGTGTTCCCGCAGAATTTTCACTGAAATTGCAACAAAAGTTTTACACTAAGTACTCATTCCGGGTGGAAAGAAAACATGGCCAAAATTAAACCAAGTCTAAAATAAACCAGGCTTCAAATAAAGAAAATTAACCCAAAACACTAACCTGAATTCACATTCTCAATTATTTACCTTTAACTGGAGCCCCAAACCAAGAATTCTTCTCAGTAATTTGAGAAGATTTAAATACAAAACGGACTTCAAGAGCTTTAGACTAGCACAAAATTTAATTGACTGACCCTGGGAAGCCTTCATTTCTCAACTTTTCCGCCTGCCAAATGGGAGCAAATGTATTTGCCGAACTTGGAGAGACAATGTACGTAAAAAGAAGATAAGGTTGGTGAGTAAATACTCTTACTTTTGAAAAATGCAGCCTGATCACTTTTAAGAACCATTTAAGTCTAACAGGAAGCCACGGAGTCGCTGTCAGTGACAAGATGATGCTCAGGTTCCAGGGTCTGGCCCTCTGTCCTGTCAACTCTGAAAGTCCATGTGACAGTCAAGACCTAGAGCTCAAGAGGCCTTGGGATGATGGGGGACCCCAACAGACAGGTCTAAGTTAAAATGTGTTCACAACACAAAATAGTTTATAAGCCAATTATTTATAACAAGAAATGTATCTGCCAAGATACTGGAGTGATCCAGCCAGGTTTTATCCCCCTATAGGTAAAATCTGCAAAGAAACCCAAATTATAATTAGGAAGAAGCCTGCTTGATAAGCGTGGAAATAAGCCCGGGGAGTTGGCTCTATGACTCAGGTACTGGATAGCTTCAGGCTCTGCTGCACCCACCTCCACCAAGACAGGACAGGCTGTGTCCTTGGACTTGGGCAACCTCTAGACAGGGTTTGAATGACACTGCCAACAATGGTCTCTGGGAATTTCCCTTTTCCTTGCTTCCATGGCCAACTCTCCTTTCTTTTGAAGGACATTTTCCCCTTCAGATATGTTAATAGCTTAAATCAAGTTCCAGTCAGGTTTTGTTGATCTGGGAACAATTCCATCTCGTTAGAGATGACTTTGCCTGTCTCTGCTCTTATCTCTTATATGTTGATCAATGGTTCATGGTCAGGTTAATAGGTTGCCAAATAAATGGATTACTTGAATTGTTACAACAATACAAAAATTAACAACTCACAACTTGTTGTCAAGCCGAGCCTTGCCAGACTAGGGACTTTTTGAATTAAGGACGTTTGATTCGACAGCATTAATCATCAGAGAATGCAAATCAAAACCACAATGAATATCACCTAACACCTGTCAGAATGGTTATTATCAAAAATACAAGAAATAACAAATGTTGGTGAGGATGTAGAGGAAAGGGAACCCTTGTGCACTGTTAGTGGGAGTGCAGCCATTATGGGAAACAGTATGGAGATTCCTTTAAAAAATTAAAAATAGAACTGCCATACGTTCCAGCAATTCCACTTGTGGGCATTTACCCAAAGAAAATGAAAACAATAACTTGGAAAGATATATGGACCCTCATGTTCATTTCAGCATTATTCACAACAACCAAGATATGGAAACAACCTAAGTGTGTATCTGCAGATGAATGAATAACGAAAATGTGTAGAACAGTGGGTTATTACTTAGCTGTAAAAAAGAATGAAATCTTGTCACTTACAACAATGTGGATGGACTGAGAGTACCTTATGCTATGTGAAATCTCAGACAGAGAAAGATGAATGCCTTATGATCTCTTTTATATGGAATCTTAAAAACAAAACCCAAAAGAAAAAATGAAAACCAAGTTCATAGATACAGAGAACAGATTGGTGGTTGCCAGAGGCAGGGGGTTGGAGATGGGCAAAATGGGTGAAGGGAAGTAAGAGTCACAAACTTCCAGTTATAAAACAAATAAGTCATGGGATGTAATGCACAGCATGGTGACCATAATTAAAAATACTGTATTGCATATTTGAAAGTTTCTAAGAGAGTAAATTATAAAAGTTCTCATCACAAGAAAAAAAATCTGTAACTATGCATAGTGACGGATGGTAACTAGACTTCTCATGGTGATCATTTCACAATATATAGAAATATCAAATCATTATGTTGTATACCTGAAACTAACATAATGTTGTATATCAATTATACCTCAATGAAAAAAAAGGATCAGACACTTGACATGAGCACTAGAATGTACTAGATTACTAGAATGTACACTGATTCTTCTAAAAAGGCCAAAATCATTTTTTCTCTTTAATAAGATAACCTATATTCCCACAATCTTGTTTTTTATTTATATTCAACTTAGTTAACATAATGTAATCTGCCCTTCAGGAGTAGAACCCAGTGATTCAACTCTTGCATACACCATCCAGCGCTCATCCCGCAAAGTGCTCTCCTTAATGCCCATCACCCATTTAATCCACCCATCCCCCACCTTGTTTAAACTATAAATGTACTTGGTGAACCTTATCTTCCAAGTTTGTAGGTAATTTTTAGCTCAACTCAATCCTGTTAAATTATAAAAGACTTTGAATTAAATAGATCCAGACTGATGAACTTTTAGTGTAGTACTCCATGAAAAAGAAAAAAAAATAGCAAGAATTATAATATAAAAGTTGGGTTCTTCCACTCTGCCATAAACACACCCCTCTATTGTGATTCCACTTGATGGAGTTTGATATCAAATCCTCAACTATTTTTTTTTTAATTTTTTTTTTTAACATTTTTATTTATTTTTGAGACAGGGAGAGACAGAGCATGAACAGGGGAGGGTCAGAGAGAGGGAGACACAGAATCTGAAACAGGCTCCAGGCTCTGAGCCGTCAGCACAGAGCCCAACGCGAGGCTCGAACTCACAGACCGTGAGATCATGACCTGAGCCGAAGTCAGCCGCTTAACCGACTGAGCCACCCAGGCGCCCCTCAACTATTTTGTTTTTACTTTTAGCACTTACTAATAACCTTATTTCTCATCTACAGTGTTGCTCCACACAAGAACTTAATCCAATGCTGACTTAAGCTATCGGCTGTTTTACCCTCAAAATTATAGACATAACATTAACCTAGAGTTTCATAGAGACAAAAGGTATATTCGTGGTTGACAAGGCTGAGGGGGAGGGAAGGATGGAGAGTGACTGCTAGTGGGTATAGTGGGTATAAAACTCAATTTAAAAGGGTGAATTTTATCATATGTGAAGTCTTTCTCAATTAAAACAAATTATTTCAGAGCAACATGGGTCTTCTCAGAATACTGTATTTAGGCATTATTCATTGCCCATGGGCAAAAATTACAAGAGACATAAAGAAAGGGAATTGTTCAAACAATCTTAATTTGAAAGAGATTTAAAAATTTTTTTACTGTTTATTTTTGAGAGAGAGAGACACACAGAGAGAGACAGACAGACAGACAGAACACAAGTAGGGGAGGGGCAGAGAGAGAGGGAGACACAGAATCCAAAGCAGGCCCCAGACTCTGAGCTGTCAGCACAGAGCCCGACGTGGGGCTCCAACCCATGAGCTGTGAGATAATGACCTGAACCAAAGTCCGACGCCCAACTGGCTGAGCCACCCAGGCACCCCTGGAGGAGATTTTAGGCACTGAATGAGGTTGAAACCAAATTCACAGTGGGAGATTGAAACCCTTCTCATATCTGCTGAGGAGCTGGTGAATGACAGCCATCAGGCTGCCCAAGCCCATAGAAAATCATGAGAAAACAGCATTATCTGTTCTCTAAGTGGCAAGGTTACATATTATATTAAGATTTTGATGGCTCAGCTCAAGACAAGAACTCAGAGTGGTCATCAGATTGATCCCCCCACCCCTACAACACTGGAAGGTACCTGTTCCTCTAGAGGAAAATAATCCACTTCTGTGCATAAAAAGTGGCACAGGCACGAATAAGAAATAGATGATAGATAGCTGAAAATGCAGTCTTTATACTGAGTTTGTGTAAAGCGTATCACCTTTCCTCCACTCGTTTACATAAAGATCTCAGAAATGTGTTAGTAAAGGAGGTGGTAGGGGTGGAGGTGGGTATGTTTGGCCTCAAGCAATGTAAGACTTACAGTTAAAATAGCCTAGGTTTCTGATAAGCAGTTACAAGCGTGTTGGCTTTCCAGATATTTGGGAGGGGAAGCCAAATGTACGCAAAGGAATCCAGAGCTAAGAGTGTCTTCTTTCCAGATGTCATGTAAGGATAGTTGGCCACACAGCTCTGTGTGTATACCACAAGTGATCAGGCAAGTGTGTGGGTGGGGCACCTCTCAGGGCCACTTTGTTGAGTTCAGAGCATTGCCACATTCCCCAGCGTCTGACCTCAATACTCTTTTTTTCTTTTTAAGTTTTTATTTAAATTCCAATTAGTTGGGGCGCCTGGGTGGCTCAGTCGGTTAAGCATCTGACTTTGCCTCAGGTCATGATCTCCTGGTTTCTGAGTTTGAGCCCTGCGTTGGGCTCTGTGCTGACAGCTCAGAGCCTGGAGCCTGCTTCGGATCTTGTGTCTCCCTCTCTCTCTGCCCCTCCTCCACTCAGAATATTCCATTGTGTTTCCATAATTTGGCTATTGTAGATAAGAAACATCAGGGTGCCTGTATCCCTTTGAATTAGCATTTTTGTATTCTTTGGGTAAATACCTAGTAATGCAACTGCTGGATCATAGGATAATTCTATTTTAACTATTTTTAACTTTTTGAGGAAACTCCATACTATTTTCCACAGTGGCTGCACCAGCTTGCATTCCCACCAACAATGCAAGAGGCTTCCCTTTTCTCCACTTTCTCAGCAACACCTGTTGTCTCTTGTGTTGTTGAAATTAGCCATTCTGACAGGTGTGAGGTGATACTCTTACAGACCTGTAGGCACAGGTGAAATTTCCCTGACTCAAGGGTCTCTCTACTTACGCAAACTATTCACTCAAGTGGAGTGTAGACCTATTTCATCTGATTCACTTTGCATATTCAAAGAAAGGGTCATCATATGGATGCCCATACTGCTCCAGTCAGAATGAGCCAGAATGAGCCAAGTCGTAGTCAGCTGTGCAAGTGTTCCTGGCCACTATCCCCTTCACATCCCTGAGTTTCCCTACCAACTTTGCATTCAAATGCTCTCTATTAATATGGATTCTTTAAGTTTCAGGGAATTTAATTATCACATCATTAACAAAATACCATTTACTTTTAATCATTTTTAATCCAATTTGTTTGACATGATGAGCTGTCATATTGCAACTAAAAAACTATGGAGTGAGAGGTCTCCAAACTAGTATTTCTAGAATATATCACTCAGCTTCAAAAAATTAGAAACTTAGGGGCATCTGGGTGGCTCAGTCAGTTAAGCATCTGACTTCAGCTCAGGTCATGATGTAATGGTTCATGGGTTTGAGCCCCACATCAGGTTCTGTGCTGACAGCTCAGAGCCTGGAGCCTGCCTCGAATTCTGTGTCTCCTTCTCTCTCTAACCCTCCCCCACTCCACACTCTGTCTCTCTCTTAAAAATAAACATTTTATTTTATTTATTTATTTTTTATTATATGAAATTTATTGTCAAATTGGTTTCCATACAACACCCAGTGCTCATCCCAAAAGATGCCCTCTTCAATGCCCATCACCCACCCTCCCTTCCCTCCCACCCAAAAATAAACATTTTAAAAAGGTTTTTTTTAAGTAGAAACTCAGTGCATTCAGTGAGTGTCCACTAAACAAAATTTTTGCACAGACCTTAAACTTTCATGAATGCTATTCTCATATGAAAGAAGTAAAAAGAAAGCAATAGAATTATTTTTTTAAAAAATACCCACCTTGTTTTTACCCCTAGATTTGCAAAGCAATGCACATAGGAAATCTGAATATATAGAAAACTATTTTTTAAAGCTTGGATTGTTTGCATGTCTGTTTCCTCCAAACTAGAAAAGAGAGATCACATCTTGGTGATGTCTGCCTCGTAGTATATTCTCAACAAATTGTTGAATTAATGATTGTGCAAAAATCTAGAGGTCAAAGAAATTTGGGGATCAAAAGGAGAAATTGTTTATACAAAGGTAAACGAATTTCTTGAAGGCATACGTTTTAAAAATCTGGTGCATTTTTCAGGTGCCTGGGTGGCTCAGTCAGTTAAGTGTCTGACTCTTGATTTTGGCTCAGGTCATGATCTCACGGTCCCTGAGTTTGAGCCCCACGTGGGGCTCTGCACTGACAGTTTGGAGCTTGCTTGGGATTCTCTCTCTCTCTTTCTCTGCTCCTCCCCAACACGATTGCTCTCTCTCTCTCTGTCTGTCTGTCTGTCTCTCTCTCTCTCTCAAAGTAAATAGATAAACTTAAAATAAATCTGGTGCATGTTTTTCTTCTTGGTAACTTTAGGAAAGCAGTATAATAAATATAGTGTTCTAGGGTTAAAAGTACAGGATTTGAATCCCAACTCTGCTGCAAGTTACTAACCACACTAAGCTTCAGCTTGCTAATCTATGAGAAGGAAATGGTAACAATAAGTAACCAAAAGAGTTGAGATGTTAGAGATAAAGGCTAGCATTCCATTAGCATTCATTGTTAGCCATTATCCATATTACTTTGTATGATACTACCTTAAGTGCATACAATAAAGATAACTTTTTTATTTTATAGTTTTTCTTTAATTTTTTTTTTTAATGTTTGTTTATTTTTGAGAGACAGAGACAGAGTGAGCAGGGGAGGGGGCAGAGAAAGAGGGAGACACAGAATCTGAAGCAGGTTCCAGGCTCTAAGCTGTCATCATAGAGCTCGATGCAGGGCTCGAATCCACGAACCTCGAGATCATGACTGAACCGAAGTCGGATGCTTAACCGACGAAGCCACTCAGACACACCATTTTATAATTTTGTAAAGAGGAAAGAACAATAGAAAAAGTATATGGATTGTACATGAAAGGAAAGAGAAGTAGTGGTAGGTTCGAATACCTGCTCCAGACCTTTTAAGAATCTGATGAAAGCTATGGATCTTCTTTCTAGAAACTGAGTCTCCACACAAGATGTTGTATCCAGTTGCAGAAGGTTCTGGACTCCTGGGAATGCGTGGTTACAGGGTCAGGAGCCCCTGGGCTGATGGGCAGAAGCCAGGTTGAAGTAAGTCCACATAGGGAAGTCTTGGAGGGACAAGTGTGAGTGGAAGTTGGGCAACTTGGTTTCTCACCCATTCTGCTACCAACCAACTGTGACCTTGGTCACGTCACCTGATCTCTCAGATCCCTCCTAGCTCCCAAATGAGGTTTTGCCTGGACAACATTTGATTTTTTTCAATAAACCCTTTAAATTTTAATTCATTTTTTCTTAATTCATCATATATCTTAAGATGGAAATAGTTGTGGAGTGCCTGGGTGGTTCTGTTGGTTGAGTGTCTGACTTCAGCTCAGGTCATGATCTCGTGGTCCGTGAGTTCTGGCCCCATGTCAGGCTCTGTGCTGACAGCTCAGAGCCTGGAGCCTGCTTCTGATTCTGTGTCTCCCTCCCTCACTGCCCCTCCGCTACTCATACTCTGTCTCTCTCTCTCTCTCTCTCTCTCTCTCTCTCAAAAACTAATAAATATTTTTTAAAAATGGAAATAGTCATTACAATTACTCTCTTTACATACTCCTTCGGATGTAAGGCTCTACGAATCCATTAACTCTGAAGTTTTATTTAAAGAAAGGTAAACATAAATTGTTCTGGAAAATAAAGAACTTTATTTTAAATATAAATAAGTAAAACAATTTTTTTTTACTTTGACTTAAGATTTGAGATAACAGGAAAATGTCTTTCATATAATCTATTCCCTCAAGTTAGCACCCCTCTCCCCAAAAAAGAAACCGAAAGAAACATATTATAGGTAGCTCCTCACCACCCACTCTCCCTTTCCTTCCTCATCACTCTCACCAAGGGTGACGTTTCAGCCTTCTCTCTCCTCCACCTCTCTGGGGCCCTCACACACTAGACACACTAGAAGATTCACACCTGCCCCTAAGAGCCACAGCTACTCCCATGCCCCTCTTCCCAATCGCTCCAGAAAAATCCTTCCCTCCCCCATCACAGTTCCTCCCCCGATTCCCAGCACTGGACCCTCATGCACAGATCCCTGCTTCTCCTCTGTGCATGCGGTCTGCTCCCTGGCAACAGCTCCTGTCCTCCCCAGGCCTCCATTCCTCCTCTTAAGTTGGAAGGGGCAGGAGGTGGAACCCATGTTTATTCTTTTGTTTTCCCATCACCCCACTGAGTGACCTTTCCTAGCATCCGAGTCATAAGAGACTCGAAGCCTTTACACCTATCTCACAGGGTTGTTAGCACCAAGGAACTATTGAAATGTGAGCTATTTCTATCACAGTATATAAGACCTGATAGCACTTAAATTCCAACTAAAGACAAATGCACGAAATTTGCAAGCAGAAGGTTTGGGTTCTAACTCAAGCTTTGACACCAGCTAGCTTTGTAGGCTCACACCCTTTTCTCAACCATTCCAGGGTACAATGCCCCCACTGAGAGTAAATCACCCCATTCTTCCCAGTACAAGGAGCCTGATCAGATGTGGACATGAGGTCCTTTCCAGATTTGGGACCAATTCACAATTTTCTAAATAAAAACACGAATTCCAACAAGGGCTAGGGGTAAGGAAAGAGCTTAAGGGTCCTGAGGTCATTGCACAAGTGAGACAAGTCTTCCTTGCTGATGTGGGACATGCTGATGTGGAAGGAGAGGCTCATATTTTAGGCAAGGGAACCCGTGTGAGCAGAGGCACAGAGGTGGGGACAGAAAGTCAGTGGCAGCCGTGTGTCTGAAGGCTCAGATCACCTTGGTGTCTCTCTAAGGACTCACCTTGGCCAGGGGAGTGTTTGATACATGACTATAGTAACACTTTGGGGGGTGTCTTTCCAGGCCCTAAAGACTTTCTTTAGTCTGGAAGCCATGATTATATAACATGACCCTACCTCTCTGTTTTCACAGGCTTCCAGTTCAGGAAATGAGAGCGGCCAGCTGCTTATCAAAAGCTAGTACTTCAAATAGCCAGCATGTGGGGTGCCTGGGTGGCTGAGTCAGTTAGCTGTCTGACTCTGGATTTCGACTCAGGTCATGATCTCAGTTTGTGAGTTCGAGCCCCACATCAGGCTCTGTGCTGATAGCACAGAGACCGCTGTGATTCTCTCTCTCTCTCCCTCTTTCTGCCCCTCCGCTGCTCATGCTCTCTCTCTCTCTCTCTCAAAATAAATGAATAAACTTAAAAAAAAAAAATAGCCAACATGTGATACAAATTGAAATGTTAACCTAGACTGAGTTTAGGCCTCCTTCAGATGCAATCTTCCAGAATCAGGGAGGGCCTGGATTCAGGTTGACAGTCACAGAGGCTAAAGGCTACCTGGAATTTATCTGCAGGGTGAGGTACGGCCAATCACTTATTCAGCAAATATTTATTATGCCTCTTCGATGAATCAGACCCTGCATTAGGCGCTGCTGGTAAAACAGTAGACAAGAAAAACAGGCTCAATGTTCATGGAGCCTGTATTCTAATAAAGGAAACAAATAAAAAATAAGTAAACAAATTAAGGAAATGAAATTGTGATTAAGAGCTAAGAAGAAAACAAACAAAAAGCTCAGATGGAAAAGCAGTGGGAGAATCTACTTTAACTACATTGGGGAGGACAGGTCTGGCTGAGCAACAGAAGTTAAGCTGAGGACTGACGGTCACGAAGGGATAGCTCTGGGATGTAACAAGGAATATTCCAGGCAAAGGGAACAGCATGCAGCAGACAAAGGGAACAGCATGCGGTAGAAAAAGAGCTCAGTGTGTTTCAGACACTGGTGGGCAGCCAGAGTTGGATGATAGTGAAAAAGATGGGGTACATAGCATCAGATAAAGAGATGTTGGCAGGAGCCAGATCATGTAACACCTTGTAGATCATAAAAGGCATTTATGGTTTATTCTTTTTTTTTTTTTAATTTTTTTTTTTAACGTTTATTTATTTTTGAGACAGAGAGAGACAGACCATGAACGGGGGAGGGTCAGAGAGAGGGAGACACAGAATCTGAAACAGGCTCCAGGCTCTGAGCTGTCTGCACAGAGCCCAACGCAGGGCTTGAACCCACGGAGATCATGACCTGAGCCAAAGTCGGCCGCTTAACCGACTGAGCCACCCAGGCGCCCCCATTTGTGGTTTATTCTTAAATGTTATTTTATTTTATTTGAAATATATAACAAGATACACTGATGGTTTTAAGCTACAGAGAGACATTTAAAAAATTTTTTTTAATGTTTATTTTTGAGAGAGATAGAGAGACAGAGTGCAAATTGGGGGAGAGGCAGAGAGAGAGGGAGACACAGAATCTGAAGCAGGCTCCAGACCCTGAGCTGTCAGCACAGAGCCCAATGCGGGGCTCAGACTCACAAACTGTGATATCATGACCTGAGCCAAAGTCAGATGCTTAACTGACTGAGCCACACAGGCACCCCAGCTAGAGAGTGACATTTTTAAGCAGAGTGCTCTGGGGGCTATCTGGGAAGAGTTGGGAAGGGAGCAGGAGCAGGGGCTCAGTTAGGAGGTTAGAGCAGTGGTCCAGGTAGGAGATGATGATGGCCTGGACAAGCATGTGGCAGCAGGGTTGGATAGAAGTAAACAGATCCAAGCCATAATTAAATAGTAAGTAGCTTTAGAAACAGGGAAAAACAGAAAGGAGCATCTCAATGCATTGTGCTGAATTTGGAAGGAGCCTTAGCATCTTCTCATTTTACAGAAAGGGAACAGAGGCCCAAAGGGCTGGAGTGATTGGTTCCGAGATGCTTGGCTCACTACCGGCAGAGCCGGGATCCAAACCCAGGATCCTGCCCTCAACCTAGCAGTCTCACTTCCCTCCCTTCTCCTGGAGCAGCAGAGCCACCATCATGGTCCCAAGCAGCAGAGTCCGAGCAAGGTGTTTGCAGAATGCCACATTCCCAGCATCCATCATCCCCTCAGACCTCAGGATGCCCGGGGCGTGCAGAAGCCCAATCACTCCCTGCCCAGCACAGCAAACAAAATCATGTCCGTCAGCCTTTGACAGGGACATGGGACATGATGATGAGGAGGAGGACTAACTTCTAGTTCCTTTACTACATGCTGGATGCTGACCTTAATGCTTTGCACAACTAGGTCATCTAATCCTTACAACCACACTATGAGATGGGTACCATTTTTAAACTGACGCTACAGATCAGTAAAATGAGGCACAAAATAGTTAGATGAGCCATTTCCTAAGCTCCATGCCAATGGTGTATTGTCCCTAGACTGTCCAGCTCCCCCATCTAGCTCTGAGCTGGGGGAGAGGTCAGGCTCCTTTTTGCTCCCAGAGATTATGCTCTGCTCTTCTCACATTACCTGTTGTATGGTCGTGATATTTTCCTTTCCAGCTACTTGCCAGGAAGTTTTCTGTGGATGATTATATGGGAATAATTAGTCTTTATGTAAGTGCTGCCCTGCAGGATATGAAACACATAACTTGCGGGCAGCCAGAGAACCCAGGAGGCTGCTTGTAATCACTAGGTTTCATTGTGTCCAGGAATAATTATGAATTTCAACTACAAATCACCATTTCAATTGGGTCTACACACCTTAGCTTCTATAGCGATTTTCTAGGCAAAGATGAAGGAAAGAGGGGCAGCATCCTGTGGTTCTTTTTCCCTGCTGGGGACTTCTCTTCAGGAGCTGAAAGCCGATGCTGTTTCCTGTGGAATCAATGTCATGGTCTAATCACAACCCTCCGAGGCATAGGACATGGGGGCCAAGAGGGACCTTATAGAGTCTTAATTCAAGCTCTTCGGATGGCATATAACAGGAGCCCGCTTCAAACCACCTGAAGCAGAAAAGGGGAACAGGGTATTGCATGGCCCCAAGAAAGGAAATTCAAGCAAGCCTCAAGTCAGACTCATGCCTGGAACTGAAAGTTATCAGCATTCTCCCCTCTTATTTGTCACACGCTCACTGGCGAACACAGTTACAAAGATAATAGCCATTCTCTAACATATGTGCATACACACTCCCCAAAACCCACACTGCCCCACCACATCCTCTCCCTCGCCATCCCCCACTACCAACACCACCACTCTTCAAAACTGGAGAGTGCTTTGATTGTCCAATGCTGTGTGACAACTACCCCCAAAAGTTAGTGGCATACAACGTCAATCGTTCTGTTAAATTTCATGAGTCAGAAGTTCTGCCTTTCCATATGGTTTCAGTGGAGGTCACTTGGTAGTAGCCAGCTAGCAGGTGGGCTCGTCTAGAGACCCATGACAACTTCACTCACATGTCTGGTTCCCTTGGTGGCATTGGCTGGAAAGTTGGGCTCAGCTGAGCTGACAGTCTCAGGTGAGCCCCTACCATGACCTCTCGAGCACGGCAGCTATGGGGTAGGCAAATTTCTTACGTGGAAGCTTGGGGTTCCCCAGAACCCCAGGCGGAAGCTGCAAGCCTTCTTGTGATCTATCCTCAGAAATCTCAGAACAATACTTCTCCATATGAAAAGGTCACTGAGGCCAGCTCACATGCAAAGTGAGATGAATTAGACTCTACCTCTCTTTGGAGTACTAATTACTTGGTGGCCCTCTTAACCTCCTATGGACAGGTTGCTAGACACTGCTTAAATATTTACTGCTCACTTAGATCCAAGGGAAAGGAAAATGAGAAATGGAAACAAACATCTGATCAAATGGTTTGGGGGACTCAGAGGACTTGGCTTCCGGATGGGCTATAAAGGGACTTCTTGGGGTGGCTGAGGTGGAGACTGGCCTCCTTCAATCCTTTCCTTTCACCAATGGGCAGTAGCTTCAAGAAATGATGGAGAAGGCATCCTCTGAAAAGAGAGGATGAGAATGACATACCTTCTTCACCAGGTTGCAAAGACTGAACAGATTGTATATATGGGAAGCACTTAGAAGAGCACCTGGCTGGCACACAGTAAGTTCCCTGTTAGTATTTGTCATCATCATCATGCTTGATGGGCCATATGAAAACACTTCCCAACCTTGGCGAGGCGTCAAAAATTAACTCCTCAAAGGCTGATTTTTTAGGACTATACTGGAAAGCAAAGGAAGGAAGCAATGTGGTTTACAACCGCTTTATATGCAAATCACCAGGCTTAATTCATTCAGGATTCTCCAAGTAAGTTTCACTTCAATGTGTTACCTAATAAAAATAATAATGTCACTTTAAAGCCCCCAGGTGTCCGTCCCTACATGAATCGCAGGAATGATCATATGACATAAAGACTTGATGATCAAAGTGACCATTTTATGACAGTGACCACTTTTCTTAAAATCCCCAGAGTCCCAGAGAGATTTGCTGCAAGCTGACCTAGCAGGAGCAAGTAGCCTCCTCTCCACTAGTCATCAAAAGCTGGGGCTAGCCTGATGTTAGAACTTCAAAAAAGCCATCCCAGTAGTGTATTAGAATCAGCTTTGGGCGTCCTATCAGATTGGCGTACCTGAGTTACATGAAAGTGTGCACAAGCTTTTCACGCCAACAGCCTTTTTTTATAGAAGTAAATACTGATGCCAAGGCACTTGGGAGTTTGTGGGGCCTTAAAACCTGATGACGGAGTCCAGAAATTTCACTTTCCAAGAAGCAGAAAATTCCTCCAGCTTACTGGAAGAGATAAGATTTGATATCAGGCATATTCCTCCGGCTTATTACCTTGGCGAGGTATAGGAATAGTATCAGAGCACCCATATAACTCTTCCTACTATTCTGGCTCTTAATCCACAGGTCAGGGACTCAATGTGAAAGTCCTGCCAACTATTAATAATATCTATTCCAATTATGCATCATAAGTATGACCCTTGTACACTGTTGGTAGGAATGTAAATTGATGCAGCCATAATGGAAAAAAAGTATGGAGGGCCCTCAAAAAATTAAAAATAGAACTACCCTATGATCCAGCAATCCCACCTCTGGGTATATATAGGAAGGGAATGACATCACTATCTTGAAGGGCTAAGCATGGCCCCATGCTCATTACAGCATTATTCACAACAGACAAGATATGGAAACAATGTAAGTGTCCATTGATGGAAGAATGGATAAAGAAAATTAAATGTTGGGAATATTATTCAGCCACAGAAAAGAAGGAAGTTCTGCCTCATCCAACAACATGGATGAATCCTGAGGGCATTATGCTAAGTGAGAAGTCAGACAGAGAAAGGGAAATATGAACTCAGTTGTCTGTGGTATCTAAAAAAAGCCAAAATCACAGAAACAGAGAGTAAAATGGTGGTTACCAGGGGCTGGAGGGGGTGGAAATAGGGAGATATTTGTCAAAAGTACTATAAACTTTCAGTTATACGATGAATAAGTTCTAGGGATCTAATATACAGAACGATGACTACAGTTAGCATACTTGAAAGTTGCTAAACAGTGGGTCTTAAATGTTCTTACCACAAAAAAATTTATAATACTGTGAGATGATGGATATGTTAACAAACTTTACGGTAGTTATCACTTTGCAATATATACAATTATCAAATCATCACATTTCATACCTTAAACTTACACAGTGTTACACAATGTTATCTCAATAAAGCTGAGGGGATAAAAGAAGTAATCAATTGCTCAGTAAGCACCTATATGTAGCAGCTATCATATTAAATCACACAGGTATAAAAATCTTCCATCATCACAGACAGTGCTGTGAAAGACCTGTAGCGTTTGCATCACAGGCTCAGAGTGTCATGGAACAACCATGACTGAATATATCAAGGGAGAGAGGGGCTCTCCTCTGTTTTCTACACCTGGAATTCTGTTGCTGAACCCCTTGAACTTCCTTCTGAAAGACATGCCAGGAAGAACTGCACTAGCCCTTGGGACGGCCAGCGACACATTGTGGTAGCAAAAGTAACAACAGCTAAAGCATCCCCTCTCCTTGGGGAGCTGAGCTGAGTTTCTCATCTTCTGTCCTCTGAGCACATGTAACCAGAACCCAGCCACTGTGCTTAAAAAAGATTATAACATTATTGCTTCCCATGCAGCAGTGACTAAGTGCTAAGCGTTTCAAATGTGTTTTCTCACCTAATCAGAACAACAACTTAACGAGGTGGAGGCCATTGTTATTATCCCCGTTTCAGAGATGAGGAAACTGAGGCTCAGGACGACTGAGGCTCATTAGTAGCCAGGCTGGGAAGAAGGCAGTTCTCGTGCTGGGAGATCGGGTTGCATAGTCATGTGAACTGAATATTAAAAGAGACGTGACCTCATTCCTACCCTAAAATGATGGGTCGGATAGAGTATAGCATGAACAAACACAGAGCACTGGAGGAATGTTGCATGTGTTAATTTTCTGTGTCCATCCTTTCATCTCTTATGGGGATGCCTTCGCATCACGCTTTTGTTATTGACAGCAGTAAATCAAACTTTCCTGTTCACACATTTCTAACCCCAAATGAATACATTCAAAGACTGAACTTCAGCAAGACTGCGTGGTTTAAAAAAAATTAAATTTGAAATAATAAACTTGCTACTAAGTTATATTACAGCCCACTTAAGAAAGTCAAAGCATGTCCATACTGGGTTCCTTTGTCAGCCATTTCAGCGACTTTTTATAAATTATAACCAAGGAACAAAATTATAGTATTACCTGCAAAGGTTTTTCACGGTCTCTAGTTGCCTTTTTTTTTTTTTTTTTTTTTTTTTGTCAACTCAGACATTGACTTCTGCTGCATGTCAAGTGTGCTTTTCGTGGGCTTCCACACCTGTCAATCATTCTGAGTCCTTAATTAGGGCTCTTCCAAGGAGAGGGTGACATCCCAGGGAGTGATGCTTCCACACGGCTCCTCGCCCTCTTTCCAAATTAAAAACCATGTCAGCAGACATGGTCAAAAGAGGCACTTGCTACTTCTTGGGGACATATTTTCAAGGGTAGGTTTTTAAAGTGTGGGTAGGGGAGATGGAGTGAGCTTTGGGAATGCTGAGTCGTAGGAAGCAGGGCAGTAGAAACTTGCTGTGCTGACAAAATGGCGTCCAGAGCCCCACTCCAGCCAACAGCAGTGAAGTGTTGTTCTGATGACTTTGTGTGGCTGAAAAATTATAGGTGATGCCTCCTGAAAAGTACGACTCAGCAAAAACAGAGCTGGACACTGCTGAAAGGGCTTCCCAGCACCAGCTGTGTCCGCAGCTGCTCAGCTTCCCAACTTCCCTGATGAACCAGCATTCTTGTTTGGGGCAAGGATTGTTCCACGTTGCCTCTGATTCAGAAAAGCCAGTGGGATCGATGGGCAGGGATGTGAGCAGAAAGAAGAAAAGGGCAGGTGGGGCTATCCAGATAGGGAGAGAATGGTTTGTCGTAGGAGGAACATGATGCTAGGACCCAGAAGAGGTAGCCTGCTTTCTTACTGGAACAATAACCTTGTTTCTGGAGGAACCACTGGCTACTAAAAACGTCAAAGCATTGGATGTCACCCCAGAAGGGTGTGGCTCTTGCCCCATCAAGTCTTTTTGGGACCCTAATTCAACTGGCCTCACTTCTCTCTCCATTTATGGGAAATCGGTGGGTCCCAACCTTCATTCCCGCTGCAGCTGGCCCTACTCAACAACTCAGTTTCCCACACTGCTGTGACTCTGCCCCCTGAACACCAGAGGTTCTTGCTGCTCAGGCCCTGTTCTCATGGGCAGGAGGGGAGGGCCACCCGTCTTCCTGCCTTGGCATCCCGGTGGCTCCTGCCTCTTTGCCACTCTGCCTCTGAACTTTAGACTCACAGATATTTCTACCCCAGATTTGTTTTCCCAGCAAATGTGACAATACTCTCTCTCTCTCTCTCTCTCTCTCTCTTTTTTTAAGTATCTGGATATAGTAAGTGATGAGTACATATTGATTAGCTTTCCCTTCTTTATTTTTTTGAATGTTTTTTTTTATTTTTGAGAGAGAGAGAGACAGGGCATGAGTGGGGAGGGGCAGAGAGAGAGGGAGACACAGAATCCGAAGCAGGCTCCAGGCTCTGAGCTGTCAGCACGGAGCCCGACGTGGGGCTTGAACTCACAAGCTATGAGATCACGACCTCAGCCAAAGTTGGACGCTTAACCGACTGAGCCATCCAGGTGCCCAGACAGTACTCTCAATCTTAGATGTCCTACAATCGTATTGGGGTCCTCAAAAACTAGGGTGGCCATATCATTTACATTTTTGAGAATGAAGGGGCACTATTATTAGCATGCCAAGACAATAGGCATAACCTGGGACTGTCTCAGACAAACTGGACATATGTTTATTCTCCCAAAAACCAGTCACTCTAAGCTTTGATATTTATAACCATCTCTGTGGGGAAGCAAGCTTTTCATGAGCCAGTGGGGGCAATTTAGGGGTCATCTCCTTGGGGTACACACTTTGTCCACTTTATTGGGCTTTATTCTTTTTTTTTTTTTTTGAGAGGCGGCAAGCAGCAGAGGGAGAGGGAGAGAGAGAATCCCAAGCAGGCTCCACACTGTCAGCATGGAGCCCAACATAGGGCTCAATCCCACAAACCGTGAGATCGTGACCTGAGCCAAAATCAAGAGTCGGACACTTAACCCACTGACCCACCTAGGCGCCCCTATATGGGTTTCTTTTGAAATTTCTTATGACTAAGGCAAGTGCATATGGGAGGAGGCATGGGCCGGGATTCACAAGTGATAGCCTTGTGAATGTTTTTTAACACGGAGAACACAAAGTCTACAAGCATTGTTTCCAGAGCTTAATGAAGTAAAAATTCAAAACAGAGTTTCTGTTATGGTTTCAGCTGTCTCAAAGCCATGTAGCCATACAACGAGGACCAGAAGGGAACAGAAAAAATGAAATATGCAGAGTATAGGTGTGCCAGGATGGAGAAGCTGGCTTTCTCTATTTCCTTTTCTCCTATTACAGCAGCTATAAAGTGGAGAATAATTCAACGGAATGAAGCACTCTCAAACACTAGGCACTTCAAAAAGAAAAGAATTCCACTTATGCAGCAAAGACGGGCCCTATAGCAGATGCTCCTGGCTCCTCCTGGGCCATGGCTCAGCCGTGGGCACAGCATCTTTCCCATGCAAGCGAGAGCCAGAACAAAGCAGGACTGGGTCTCAGGGACACGTTCTGGCCGTGTGATAGTGACACCACCACAGCCTCCCAGTGTGTGACTAGAGGCAGGTCCCATGTCAGCGCTGCTTGCCAGAGCCAGACCAGCGTCTCCTTGTCTCTCTTGAGGCTCTCCCACCAGAAGGCAAGGACTGAACCCTCGTGGCTCTATTTCCTTGTAGGATCGGGCAGAGCCATTATTCAGTCTTATGTTGGGAGAAACATTTAATCTCTTAAAATCTTCTCCGGCTGAAACCTTCTCCCACTGAGCTTGACAAGTGTAATTCTTGATTCATGCTACATCTTGGGTCAAACTGCAGTCACTCTCCGAATGCTGGCCTTGACTTTATTTGAGGGTGACATGAATAGTTGAAATTTCTGTGACCTTTTCCATGGAAACCCACATGGAACTTTGTGGGCTGGGAAAGCCTCTGTGTCCTTCCACAGATATCTGTGTTTTTAGGTTCTTTCAAAATGTAGATAAGAGGGGTGCCTGGGTGGCTCAGTCGGTTAAGTGTCCAACTTCAGCCTAGGTCATGATCCCATGCTTCGTGGGTTCGAGCCCCACGTGGGGCTCTGTGCTGACAGCTCGGAGCCTGGAGCCTGCTTCGGATTCTGTGTCTCCCCCTCTCTGCCCCACCCCTGCCTGCACTCTGTCCATCTGTCTCCCAAAAATAAATACACATTAAAAAATTTTTTTAAATAGAGATAAGAAATGATAGGTGTACCAGGTACCAAGCAATCTCATACATGATCTTGTTTAGTCCTCCCCCTAGGACACCATGTCCTCCATTCTTCATCTACTCCAACTCCTACACTACTACCAGCTGCTAAGCTCTGTGGGGGAAAAGGTACAATAATTATCCTCACTTCACAGATGAGGAAGGAGGCACTTGGATGAAGAAACTTGCCCAGGTCACATTCAGGATTGGGCATGAGGTCTGTCAACTCGTCAGCCATATGCTTATATCACCTTGAGTAAAATACCTGTGGTTGATCACTGGATTGTTTAAACTAAGGTTTTCTTTTTTAGCTGTTTGTTCTAACCTCCAGAAACTCTAGATCTGGAAGAGACTGAGAGCTGATTTTTGTACGTCTCCTTTCTTTAAAGAAGAAACTGTCATCTCTGAACCCTTGGATTAATTCAGGTCTGAAAGAGCGAGGTATTATGCTTAGCCAGGTCAGCTTCTGGGCTCAGCCTGGGGACAGTGAGGGAGGGGGGAGAGTCCCTTTTCAACACAAAAGAAATGTGAGAACATTTGTGCTGGGCAGCTCAAAGCCATAGCTGCTTGTGTCTATGGGTTAGGCCAGTCCCAGAATCTCCATGAACACACCAATTTGTTATTTCTTGGGGAAGGAAAGTGATTATTTATCCCCACCCCTGGGACTGCTCACCCCCACAGAATTTGAGTCTATAAATAAAACTGGTCACCTCCATCAGACAGGCTAAGCCTCATCTAGCTTGACATATTAAATATCAACAAGGCTAAAAAAAAAGTGTGAGGAAGGCTACTGCCAACCCTCTGATTCAGTGTGTTACTCACCAGCCGTGACTAGGCATCTATGGGCCGCTGAGTATGATCCCTCCTGGGTTATTCTGCAGCAAGGACCAAGAGGGTAGAGCCTCAGGGAATCAGGATTACAGCCCACAAAAGAAGCGTCTCTCCCTGCAGCCCGGTGGCTACCTTTAACGTCATAATAAGAGCTAACAACACCGAGCATGTCCCACGGGCCAGACAAGGGAGCTCCAAACTCACATGTGCCATCTCATTTAAAATTTACCATGACCCTGTGAGGTACCTGCCATTATTATCAGCATCCCCATTCTACAGATGAGAACACGAAGGCTCGTTGAAGCTGGGCTGGTAACACTGAGTTTGACTCTCCGTATCTGTTCTGTTCCCTTCCCTGCACTGCTTTGTGTCCCTGGGAGACTGGCCTCTGTGACTTGTATCAACAGGGCCTCTTTGCCCTGTGGTCCAGATGAGTTGGGCCAATGGGAGGAAGTGGCTTGAAGAAAAGTATAGGCATTTCACCCCCCTCCTCCTCCGTGTGGGGCCAATTCTGGCGGTGGCTGCTTTCCTCTTCCAGGGCCACAGTTCCGGCCCAGGGGGCCCCACAACACTACAGCCCTTCCCAGGGTGCAGGTAACTCTGTTCCTTCCTCTTGTCCCTTCAGGGAGAAAGGTGACAATGGTTTCCTCTGCGGCTAGTCCTTGGGGGTTCTACTGTCCCTCGCTGGTTACCCTGACCTTCCTACACCTCTGAAAACAATCCTTGTTAAACCCTTCGCTTAAATTCCTTGAGTGTGCTATCTCTTTCCTGCCAGGACCCTGGCTGAGGCAGAAACTGAATTTCTTGCTCAAGTTAGCACAACTAAATATGGTAAAGCAGGGATTAGGAAGCTTGGCAGCTGACTCCAGAATTCACATTTTAAACCACTATCTCCTTTGCCTAAAGCACCAGATAAGGCCACCAATGGCAGGGAAGAGAGTCCAGCTCCTGATTTCAAATCCACGGTCCTTTCCCAGACACTGCCCCTTAGGCAAACATGGTTCATAGTCAGGGCTATGTCCCGGACCCCACTTCCTCCCCAGACTGTCAAAGCCCACCCCCCCTTCCCCAGAATGGCCAGGGCCACAGCGAGGATGAGGATGACGTATCCAGAGCGCAGCAGGGGAAGCGTTTCTCTCAGCCAGGCCACGCCCATTCTCTCAGGGCACCAGCAGGCAGCCAAACCCATCACCCTGTGGGATGTAGGTAAGGCTACTGCACACTGCTGGCCCCTCTGCTGTCCTCCCCTTCCCGGGGAGTCCAAAGGGCCTTGGTGGGTTCGGCTACTCCCCCTATCTTTGAACCGCTGCTTCGGCTGAAACATCTCACCTTCTGCCTCCACTCTCCACCCATACTCCAGCTAGTGTTTGGGTCACATTAGCCCAAATGTGTAACGTAGTCCTGTGCTTGATTTCACAAACACTTTCCGCAGGGCCTGTGTATATTTAATGGACTTTTCAAGGAAGCAATGCCAACAACTTCAATCAAACACTGAACATCCTTATCTTTAAAGGAACTTCAGACACTGTAGCACCCTGGATTTGTCACTGGTTGTTTCCCCCCACACAGAACCCAACTTTCCCTCTTCTCTCTTCCCCTTCTCTGCCTTTTCTCCTCTTTTTAAGAATAAAAAGCAAAGTTAGGGGCGCCACAGTGGCTCAGTTGGTTGAGCATCGGACTCTTGGTGTCAGCTCAGGTCATGACCTCACAGTTCGTGAGTTCGAGCCCCACGTCGGGCTTCACGCTGGCAGTGTGGCGACTGCTTGGAATTCTGTCTCTCTCCCTCTCTCTCTCCCCCCCTCCCCCGCTTGCTCTCTATCAAAATAAATAAATAAATTTTTAAAAAAAGTTAGTGGTTTAATTGGCTTCTTTCTTGCTTTGGCTCCTGCACCCTCTTCAGCACAGAGACTTTTTTTAAAACTTTTAACAAAGCTCCCTCCCTAAGAAAAATTCTGGGAGCAGCTGCCAGGTCAGTAGTCACTATGTTGCACATCAAGGTAGATGGCCACCTCTAGGGTGCAAGTGGAAGCCACTTTCCTGCACTGTGCAGATCAGAAGTCTGGAGAAAGATGTGCATGATTTCACTGCAAGCAGAGAGAGTGAACTGGGAAGCATCTGAAGGTGCAAAACAGCAGGGAGACTGGTAGAAAGCAAAGAGCCCAGGATTCAGCCCAGAGAATTTGCTAGGGCCTGTCTCTTCCACTAACTAGCTGTGGAATCCAGCCAGCTATGTCCTCTGCCCAGGATTTCATTCCTATTAAATTTGAGAACCCATCTACTAAATCAGTGGTTCTCAAAGTGTGGCTCTCAGACCAGCAGCATCAGCACCTCCTGGGAACTTGTTAGAAATGCAGGTTCTCAGGTCCCAACCCGACCTACTAGATGAGAAAGTCAGAGGGTAAGGCTCAGTCATCTCTGGTCTAAGAAGCCTTCCAGATGATTTCAATGCACACTAGTTTAAGAACTATTGTTCTCAAATATTGTTCTAGATATTCTCTAAATACTGGTCTAAAGCTGTTCTCTCACGAACCTGCTTGTATGATACCATTTGATGGCCAATTTTCTCCACCAGATATTTCAAAGCCCTTTATTCCCCTTCCCTGAAACATAAGTTCTTAAGACATTTGCACCTGTTGTTCTCTCTGCCTTGAATGCCCTTCCCAGGGGCTTCTTCACCTCTCTTAGGTGACCTCACTATACAAAACAAGGGCCTCCTAATATTCTTTATCCTGGCACATCATGCATTTCCTTTAGAATATCAGTTACCTTCTATTATCATTTCAGTTGCATATTTTTTGTCTCTCTCTCCCCGCTAAAATGTGAGCTCATGCAATAGGGACCATATCTACCTTATCTGCTGCATCCCCAGAATTTAACAGTGTGCCCAGCATGGCTAGAACTATCCAGCAGAACTTTCTGTGATGATGGAAATGTTCTATACCCACTCTATCCAATATGGTAGCCACTGGACACGGGTGGCTACTTAGCATTTGAGTAAGGCTAGTATGACTGAGAAACTGAATTTTAATTTTTATTATAATCTATTTAAATTTCAGTAGCCATGTGCAGCTACTTTCTACCATAGTGAACAGCTCTGGGCACTAAAAAAATAAAACTGTATCAAATAGACGAATGAATCTGTTATCAAAAGCACCAAGAACGTTATTAAAACTTTTGTCATTGATTTGCAAGAATACTCTCGTTGACTTTGATTCCTACAACTAAAATTTGTGTTCCGTGCTACTTTAGGTAGAAACTGTCTTCTTCGTTTCAATGAAATTACTTTCAAGTTATCATCAGCCATCTGGTAGAACCTTTTAGATGGGAGTGGGAAGGAAAAGGTAGAAACTAGGCATGTTAAATTGACCTTGATGCTAAAACTGAGTCATTCCCCTCCTAAGAGCTATGTGGTGAGGGACTAGAAGGAATGATCAGTGATCTCTTTCTACCTTTGATGGACTCATGCATATAACCCTAGCAAGGCTACCTATAAACTCTAAAACTATTGAGGATAGAGGAAACCGGGGCTTCTCTTCGGCAGAGAAAATATGATAAGGGGGGAATAGAAAGAATGCGATCAAAAGTACTTGGGTTACAACACATTTTAGAAAGTCACTTAACCTCTCTGAGCCTCCACCTCCTGCTCTATAAAATGGATATAATAGTGCCCACCTCACGTGGCTAAATACATCACATTCTTGGTGCGCAGAGTGCCTATGTTCCTTTCTTTCGTGGCCAAAAACGTAACAAATCCCACGAGAAGTCCATCTGCTGGAAAGGTTTTTTCTTCCTCTCTCTCTCTGAAATACTCCCACCCTCTGTACCTTTTGAACATAGTCAGCCTTCAACTAACCTTATTCTAACCCTGTTTCCATTTTGCTTTGTCTTCAAGACTCAGGTATATAATTTTACAATTTGGGGAATATTCATCATTATTTTGGTTAGTACTGGATGGTTGGACATACTGTAAAATCCCCTTTATCACATGTCCTGGAATATATCCACAGCCCAAACTTCCTTTTCTTTAAAATAAAGGAGTTGAGCTAAAAATGAGATCCAAGGATACTTTCAGCTCTAAAATTGCTATATCCTCTGGTTACAGAGTTTCTAACAAGGAAGCATGTGGCCTAAATGTGTCATCTTCATTATTAGAGATATCATAGTACTAAATGGGCTCTGATGTCCTGAAATACTCCTGCAGTTTAATAGCAGATCAGTTTCTTCCTCTGCTTTGTACCTACAACTTGCCGACTTTCTCTTGCTGTCTTCATCTGGGCTCTCCCCCAAACAGAACCTGAGACAAAGTCTTAAATGAAGCAGTTCGTTTGAAAATGTGATCTCAAGGAATAGGAGTGTAGGGCAGAGGAGTGAAAAGTAGAGGAGGGACAGGATTATCAAGGATACATTAAACAGGTTGGCCACTGTTACAGGTGACTAGCTGCCTCTCCTACCAGATCTCCAAGGAGCCCTGAAAATTGTAACCCCAAAAAAGGAAAGCAGTTATCCATCAACTCTCATGCTTACTGGCCAAAGATGGCCTTACAGATGTCAATTTCCTCATACATGTGAGTTGCACATGACAGCATGGATCTGGTTCCCAGGGTGTGGTGCCAGAACACTCCAGCATCAGATAAATGAGAGGGCCAAGCATAAGGCTCATCCTTGTCAAGCTGCACTGTGCAAAGGCCCAGCAACCACAAAGGCATGAGCAGGAAGACTTAGAGTATGGCACAGAAGGTGGTGGACACAAGCCATTTCTCATACTTGTTTGTGCCCCTCTTTATATTCACTCTGTCATAGTCCCCTTCAAGCTGGCAGCCAGCCATAATCTCTGCAAAAAAGGTTGCTGCTGTTACATCTTCCTTCTCCATCTCCCATCTAGATTCCTCCCACCTTTGGCCAGCATCCTGGCTGGTCTAGTTGCTTGCTTGGAGGGTGACCTTGAAGATACGAATTTCAGCGCAATATGCAGATGAGTCTCCTAAAACACTTCCATAAAGGCATTTCTGGCTTTCAGAAGATTCCTTGTGTTGACACGTGACTGACCTGACCCAATCATTTTCTTCATTTTCTTTTTTCAAAGCTTCTAAGGTAGTCTAAAAACACCAGCCAACTCAATCCTTACAATTACCATAGTTCCCATAGTGCTTAGGGACCACAGCTACCACACAACCTTATACTTTGCCTTCTGCTTGCACCCCATACCAACTCACCACGGTTAAGAGTCTTAGTACTTGAGATGCAGCTGACCAGGTAGCCCCACCCCACCTACCACCAACAATGGGGTCCTTATCACCTGTGGCGGGTGAGGGATCACACTCCAGAATTTCAGTCCAACTCATGCAGCCTGGGTTCCCTAAAAGCAAAGCCTGAGACAAAATTTTGCATACAGGCTGGAGTGAAACAGAGAAGGAAGAAACACAACACATGGATGGGTTCTCAAGGCACACTACAATGGACAGCCCAGTGCTCCTTCCTAAGAAACATGCTGAGAGGCCTCATGAATGAATCTGAGAACCAGCCATTTGAGCAACCCATCAGCTTCCATCTCCATAGGTTAACGCCCACAGGATTAGCGCCTCTGTGTTTCCAGGTTGTACACATGTGAGGGCAGAGCATGGCCCCACAGCGATCCATACTGTGACACCAGAGCAGACTGGGGAAGAAATAGAGGTAGGCGGTGCATGCTAGAAATGAGGTATTGTCGGGTTGCACCTTTGCCAACTGGTGGAAGCCTGTGCAGAACTGATGGCTGCTGCACTGGCTGAAATAAAAGCTAGGATTTGGAGTGACACAAGGGGTGTCTGATACACTCCCTCTTAGATGGCCTTAGGTCCCAGTTTGCCCAGGACAATACCAGTTTATGCCGATTGTCCCATTGTAATTATTAATAGTATCTCCTTTCACTCTCAGATGTGTCCCACTTCAGATCATAAAAATATTGTCACTTTGCTCTTACACACACACACACACACACACGCACACTTTGAGAAGCACACACACAAATATTCCCACCAGAATTATAGTTTCATAGTTGTTGTTTCTTCTTCATTGTTTTTTTTTTTTTCATATTTTTCTACTGCCCTCTGAGGAAATGTCTCTGGATAGAATACACTTTCTTTATTGAGGCAAATGAAGAATGGACCCAAAGAAACCCCCTTCTGCTAATTCTTTAGCCAAGGAACAGATCCTATGCCACACAGATTGTACTTTAATATACTTAATTGAACAAAGTGCTGCACTGCATAAATGCAACCTGAATAAGTCTCTTTAGGGATAGAAAAATCATGTTAGCAATGTCAAGTACCAGAACTATACATAAAAGCCTTGTGGATCTAGAAACCAATAATGTATGAACATAGCACACTCTCAACTTTTCAAATGCGACTGTTATAATACGACAGATTTTCTAATGACATAAGTTTCACAACACAATTATTCCTTTTGGTTGTATTTCAGAACCAAACATAAGTATTTGTAAACTATAAAATTATTTCAGATTTCGGTAATAAATTTGAATTTCCTGCTAAAGAATTGCAAACTATTTCTCCAGTAAGTGATAGAAGCTAACTCTAAATCATTTTGCATAATTGGATTGTCTGTTGAACACTATCTATTGAAGCAAGGTGTTTATATGGCCACAGGTATTCATTCAATGATTTCCAGATGTAATTCAATATGTAGTCTTCTTCTTTCTGGGCTTCTCACCTTGGAGCCCCTGGGAGATAGGTTATCTGCCTGGCATAGATTGAATGTTTCTGTGTCTCCCCCTCCTCTCCAGTATGCATATGTTGAATCTCTTACTCCTGGTGTGATGATATTAGGAAGTGGGGGCTTCAGAAAGCAATTTGGGGGGTGCCTGGGTGGCTCAGTCGGTTAAGCGTCCGACTTCGGCTCAGGTCACGATCTCGCGGTCCGTGAGTTCGAGCCACGCGTCGGGCTCTGGGCAGATGGCTCAGAGCCTGGAGCCTGTTTCCGATTCTGTGTCTCCCTCTCTCTCTGCCCCTCCCCCGCTCATGCTCTGTCTCTCTCTGTCTCAAAAATAAATAAACGTTAAAAAAAAAAAAAAAAAAAAAAAGCAATTTGGTTCCAGAAGGAGCCAAGATGGCGGAACAGCATGGAAGTTTTTTGTGTGTCTCGCGTCCATGAAATACAGCCAGACCCACACTAAACCATCCTGCACACCTAGAAAACTGATCTGAGGATTAACACAACAATCTGCACAACCTGAGCCACAGAATTCAGCAGGTCCACGGCACGGAGAAGTGAACTGAGGGAGAGAGAAGCCACGGAGAGCAGGAAGCCGCTTTTGTGTGAGGAGAGAGGACGGAGACAGAGGGGCAAATACGGGAAAAGCACCCTCCCCCCAAAAGCAACTGGAGAGAAAGTGGAAAAGTGGAAACAGCCGCAGGGGCTGAACTAAAAAGGGAGAAAGGAGAAAGGAGAGGGTTTAAATTCCATGAAGACTATAAACAGGGGGAGCTCAGAGTCTGAAATTCCGCAGCTCAATACCTGGCGGTGCTCTGATGGGAAGGTCGAATCCCCAGGAGCAGAGCGGGATCCGGGGTTCTTCAGGCCACACGGGGAGAGGTGGTTCCCCTGCCGGGAGGACACCTGGTAGAGGCCATGTGGGTGCCCCAAAGGCAAGGCCCCAGTAGACCCGGGAGAACAACCACATTCTCTGGTGCTGGAACAAGGTCGTTGGGGTTGAAGCCTGGTGCCAGATGTGTTGTGATTTTCCATAATCCCTGAAACGCTGCTGCTACACTATCTCACGAACTTTTTCTGGGGCGGACTGGCACCCGGCCACAGTCTCTGGGCATCGGCAGCAGCACAGTCCTGCGAACGTTCCTGGGTGTGGCCAGCACTTGGCCATTGCTCGGTGAGACCCTCCCACAGAGGGGCGGAACAGGTCAAAGCCACAGTCCCTCAGAAGTAAGGGGTCGGGAAAAACAGCCACATCTGAAACAAAACTCAGGAGGGAGGTGCTGCCTGGGGCTTGGTTACGGACTTTGTAAAAGCCGGGAGTGGACGAAAGCCGAGAACAAAAGACAGGTGCGCGATTGCCGATCACGGTTCAGAACAGAGTTCCAATACTAGAGGCTGAGTAGTTGGGTGACGCCATTTCCACCACTCCGCGCATGCGCATACGCACACGCACCTACAAGCGCCACAACAATCCCCCCAATAAGCTAAGCAGCGCCATCTAGTGGAAAACAGAGCAATTACACTAATTCCTGCCTGACTAGGGCAACCTCACTCTTCAGGAACACAAGACTATCTGCCTGCTTAGTTTATGGACTATAAAGTGCTTCATAGTTTGACATCTAGGGGAAAACGAAGTAATTTCAGTGGTATTTCAGTCTGTTCATGGGTCCATCTATTCAATTTTTTTCTCTTTTTCGTTTCTCTTTTTCTTGAATACAGAAACAATTCATTTTTATTTTCAATTTTTGTTAAAAATATTTTTCTTTAACCTTTGTCTACTATATTTTTTAATTTTGTGTTAATTTTTTCAAATTCTATTTTACTTCCATCATTTCATTTTAGTCTACTTCAGTGTATTCATTTTTCCAAATTTTCAAACAATTTCCTTTTTTTCCTTTCCCCTTTTTTCTCTAATCTTTCAAGCCTCTTTCAACATCCAGACCAAAACACACCTAGGATCTAACATCATTTATTCGATTTTTGTATGTGTGTTTTTAATTTTTTAATTTCAATATTTTTTAATTCTAATTTTTAATTTCAATTTTTTTACCTCATTAATTCCTTTTCTCCCTTCAAAATGACGGAATGAAGGAATTCACCCCAAAAGAAAGAGCAGGAAGAAACGACAGCCAGGGACTTAACCAACACAGATACAAGCAAGGTGTCTGAACCAGAATTTAGAATCACGATAATAAGAATTCTAGCTGGAGTCTAAAATAGATTAGAATCCCTTTCTGCAAGATAAAAAGAAGCAAAAGCTGGTCAGGAGGAAATAAAAAATGTTATAACTGAGCTGCAATCACGGATGGATGCAGCAGTGGCAAGGATGGATGAGGCAGAAGAAAGAATCAGTGATATAGAGGACAAACTTATGGAGAATAATGAAGCAGAAAAAAAAGAGGGAGATTAAGGCAAAAGAGCACGATTTAAGAATTAGAGAAACCAGGCACACCTGGGTGGCTCAGTCAGTTAAGCGTCCTACTTCAGCTCAGGTCATGATTTTGTGGTTTGTGAGTTCCAGCCCTGTGCTGGGCTCTATGCTGACAGCTCAGAGCCTGGAGCCTGCTTCTGATTCTGTGTCTCCCCCTCTCTCTGCCCCTCCCCTGTTCACTCTCTGTCCCTCAATAATAAGTAAACGTTAAAAAATTTTCTTTTTAAAAAGAATTAGAGAAATCAGTGACTCAGTAAAAAGGAACAACATCAGAATCATAGGGTTCCCAGAAGAGGAAGAGAGAGAAATAGGGGTAGAAGGGTTATGTGAGCAAATCATAGCAGAAAACTTTCCTAACCTGGGGAAAGACACAGACATCAAAATCCAGAAGTGCAGAGGACCCCCATTATATTCATCAAAAACTGACCATCAACAAGGCATATCATAGTCAAGTTCACAAAATACTCAGGCAAGGAGAGAATCATGAAAGTAGCAAGGGAAAAAAAGTCCTTAACCTACAAGGGAAGACAGATCAGGTTTGCATCAGACCTATCCACAGAAACTTGGCAGGCCAGAAAGGAGTGGCAGGATATATTCAATGTGCTGAATCAGAAAAATATGCAGTCAAGAATTCTTTATCCAGCAAGGCCGTCATTCAAAATAGAAGGAGAAATAAAAATTTTCCCAGACAAAAAAAAATTAAAGGAGTTTGTGACCACTAAACCAGCCCTGCAAGAAATTTTAAGGGGGACTCTCTGAGGGGAGAAAAGATGAAAAAATACATATACCAAAAGCAACAAAGACTAGAAAGGACCAGAGAACACCACCAGAAACTCCAACTCTACAAGCAACATAACGGCAATATATTCATATCTTTCAGTACTCACTCTAAATGTCAATGGCCTACCACTCTAATAAAAAGACATAGGCTAACAGAATGGATAAGAAAACAAGATCCATCTATATGCTGTTTACAATGGACCCACTTTAGACCTAAAGACAGATTGAAAGTAAGGAGATGGAGAACCATCTACCATGCTAATGGTCAACAAAAGAAAGCCGGAGTAGCCATACTTATATCAGACAATCTAGACTTTAAAATAAAGACTGTATCAAGAGATGAAGAAGGGCAGTATATCATAATTAAGGGGTCTATCCACCAAGAAGACATAACAATTGTAAACATTTATGTGCCAAATGTGAGAGCACCCAAATATATAAATCAATTAATCACAAAGAAACTCATCAATAGTAATACCATAATAGTAGGGAACTTCAACACCCCACTCACAGCAATGGGCACATCATCTAATCCAAGTATCAACAAGGAAACAATGGCTTTGAACGACACACTGGGCCAGATGGACTTAACAGATATATTCAGAACATTTCATCCTAAAGCAGTGGAATATACGTTCTTCTCCAGTGCACATGGGAACGTTCTCCAGAATAGACCACATACTGGGACACAAATCAGCCCTCAAAAAGTACAAAAAGATCAAGATCATACCGTGCATATTTTCAGACCACAATGCTATGAAACTCGAAATCAACCACAAGAAACAATTTGGAAAGGTAACAAATACTTGGAGACTAAAGAACATCCTACTAAAGAATAAATGGGTTAACCAAGAAGTTAAAGAGGAAATTAAAAAGCTCATGGAACCAATGAAAATGATAATACCACAACCCAAAACCTCTGGGACGCAGGAAAGGTGGTCATAAGAGGAAAGTATACGGCAATTCAGGCCTTTCTAAAGAAGGAAGAAAGATCTCAGATATACAACCTAACCTTATGCCTTAAGAAGCTGGAAAAAGAACAGCAAATAAAACTCAAAACCAGCATAAGACAGGAAAATAATAAATATTAGAGCAGAAATTAATGCTATCGAAACCAAAAAAACAGTAGAACAGATCAATAAAACCAGAAGCTGGTTCTTTAAAAGAATTAACAAAATTGATAAACCACTAGCCAGTTTGATCAAAAAGAAAAAGGAAAGGACCCAAATAAATAAACTCAAGAATGAAAGAGGAGAGATCACAACCAACACAGCAGAAATACAAACAATAATAAGAGAATATTATGAGCAATTATATGCCAATAAAATGGGCAATCTGGAAGAAATGGACAAATTCCTAGTCACATATACACTACCAAAACTGAAACAGGAAGAAATAGAAAATTTGAACAGACCCATAACCAGTAAAGAAATCAAATTAGTAATCAAGAATCTCCCAAAAAACAAGAGTCCAGGGCCAGATGGTTCCAGGGGAATTCTACCAACCATTTAAGGAAGAGTTAACACCCATTCTCTTGAAGCTGTTCTAAAAAACAGAAATGGAAGGAAAACTTCCAAACTCTTTCTATGAAGCCAGCATTACATTGATTCCAAAACCAGACAGAGACCCCACTAAAAAGGAGAACTATAGACGAATTTCCCTGATGAACATGGATGCAAAAATCCTCAACAAGATATTAGCCAACTGGATCCAACAATACATTAGAAAAATTATTCACCATGATCAAGTGGGATTTATACCTGGGATGCAGGGCTGGTTCAATATCCACAAAACAATCAATGTCATTCATCACATCAATAAAAGAAAGGACAAGAAATATATGATCTTCTTAATAGATGCAGAGAAAGCATTTGACAAAATACAGCATCCTTTCTTGATAAAAATCCTTAAGGAAGTAGAGATAGAAAGATCATACCTCAAGATCATAAAAGCCATATACAAAAGTCCCAACACTAATATCATCCTCAAAGGGGAAAAACTGAGAGCCTTCCCCCTTAGGTCAGGAACAAGACAGTGATGTCCACTCTCACCACTATTATTCAACATAGTATTGGAAGTCTTAGCCTCTGCAATCAGACAACACAAAGAAATAAAAGGCATCCAAATCAGCCAGGAGGAGGTCAAACTTTCACTCTTTGCAGATGACATGATACTCTATATGGAAAACCCAAAAGATTCCACCAAAAAACTGCTAGAACTGATTCATGAATTCAGCAAAGTTGCAGGATATAAAATCAATGCACAGAAATTGGTTGCATTCCTATTCACCAACAATGAAGCGACATAAAGAGAAATCAAGGAATCGATCCCATTTACAATTGCACCAAAAACCATAAAATACCGAGGAATAAATCTAACCAAAGAAGTAAAAAATCTATACACTGAAAACTATAAAAGCTTATGAAAGAAGTTGAAGAAGACACAAAAAAAAAATGGAAAAAGATTCCATGCTCCTGGATAGGAAGAACAAATATTGTTAAAATGTCAATGCTACCCAAAGCAATCTACATATTCAATGCAATACCTATCAAAATAATACCAGCCTTCTTCACAGAGCTAGGACAATAATCCTAAAATTTGTATGGAACCAAAGAAGACCCCAAATAGCCAAAGCAATTTTGGAAAAGAAAACCAAAGCAGGAGGCATCACAATCCCAGACTTCAAGCTATACTACAAAGCTATAATCATCAAGACAGTATGGTACTGGCACAAAAACAGACACTCAGATCAATGGAACAGAATAGAGAACCCAGAAATGGACCCACAAACGTATGGCCAACTAATCTTTGACAAAGCAGGAAAGAATATCCAATGGAAGAAAGACAGTTTCTTCAGCAAGTGGTGCTGGGAAAACGGGACAGTGACATGCAGAAGAATGAATCTGGACCACTTTCTTACACCATAGACAAAAAGAAACTCAAAATGGACAAAAGACCTCAATGTAAGACAGGAAGCCATCAAAATCCTCAAGGAGAAAGCAGGCAAAAACCTCTTTATTTTGGCTTCAGCAACTTCTTACTCAACACGTCTCCGGAGGCAAGGGAAACAAAAGCAAAAATGAACTACTGGGACCTCATCAAAATAAAAAGCTTCTGCACAGCAAAGGAAACAATCAGCAAAGCCAAGAGGCAACCGACAGAATGGGAGAAGATATTTGCCAACGACATATCATATAAAGGATTAGTATCCAAAACCTATAAAGAACATCAAACTCAACACCCCCCAAAAAAATAATCCAGTGAAGAAATGGGCAAGACATAGACACTTCTCCAAAGAAGACATCCAGATGGCCAACTGACACATGAAAAAATGCTCAACTTTACTCATCATCAGGGAAATACAAATCAAAACCATAATGAGATACCACCTTACACCTGTCAGAATGGCTAACATTAACAACTCAGGCAACAACAGATGCCGGTGAGGATGTGGAGAAAGAGGATCTCTTTTCCACTGTTGGTGGGGATGCAAGCTGGTGCAGCCACTCTGGAAAACAGTATGGAGGTTCCTCAAAAAACTAAAAATAGAACTACCCTATGACCCAGAAATTGCACTACTAGGTATTTATCCAAGGGATACAGGTATGCTGTTTCGAAGGGACACATGCACCCCAATGTTTATAGCAGCACTATCAACAATAGCCAAAGTATGGAAAGAGCCCAAATGTCTATTGATGGATGAATGGATAAAGAAGATGTGGTGTATATATATACAATGGAGTATTACTCGGCAATCAGAAAGAATGAAAAAATCTTGCTATTTGCAACTACATGGATGGAACTACAAGGTATTATGCTAAGCGAAATTAGTAGAGAAAGACAAATATCATATGACTTCACTCATATGAGGACTTTAAGACACAGAACAGATTAACATAAGGGAAGGGAAGCAAAAATAATATAAAAACAGGGAGGGGGACAAAAACATAAGAGACTCTTAAATATGGAGAACAAACAGAGGGTTAGTGGAGTGGTAGTGGGATGGGGGATGGGCTAAATGGGTAAAGGGCATTAAGGAATCTACTTCTGAAATCACTGTTGCACTAGATGCTAATTTTGATATAAATTAAAAAAATAAAATAAAATAAAAAGCAATTAGGTTTTGAGGAGGTCACAAGAGAGGAGCTCCCATGATGGGATTAGTGCCCCCCGTAAGAAAACAAGACACATTAGAGCTCTCTCTTACCAGGAGAGGATAAAGCAAGAAGGCAGCCATTTGCAAGCCAGAAAGAGGGTTCTCTCCAGAACGCAACCACACTGCCATCCACATCTTGGACCTCCCAGCCTCCAGAATTGTGAGAAATGAATGTTGCTGTTTAAGCCACCTGTCTATGGTATTTTGTCAGAGCAGGCCCAGTTGACAAAGACATTATCCTAAAGCCAACATTCACTGTGGGTAGATACAATAAAAATTGAATACTTTAAAAATTGAGGCAAAATCATGGCTAAAGTGCTATATAGTTTCCACAGCATGAAAAATAACCAACAAAAGTGTTATTAGAGGTCTTTTTTTATGTTTCTGTTGTCAAGGATAATTATTTGCTAGAAGTGAGATTTCTGACATGAGTAGAGTCACTGGTGACCTAGGGTGCCTCCCTCATTGAGTTTGGGATGAATCCAGTGAGTTTTCCCTTGTAAAGCACTGAGCAGAGCATTCATCCTACAGTAAGAACTCAATAAGTGTTCATGGTTTTATTATCACTAAGTAGAAATAAATGTGGATTTCACTAAAACTTTTTAAATTCACATTTTATTTAAATAGCATAAAACTCACCTATTCAATAATACCCCCACAACTGAACTTTTAAAAAGACCCTCATTACTTAGAATAGACAATAAGTAAGACCTTAATTCATTTATTTGCAAAGAAAATTTCCCAGCTGCTTTTGATGGACTCCTAGCCTTAAGCAGGAACAGAAATGTGTCCTGAAGAGCATTGTCTTCCCAATGAAAAGTCAGCCAAAGTTTGCCAAGTGCTTACTCCATTCTATTTTAATCTAGCAATACCTAATGAACAAGAATTCACTTTCCTAACCAAAGAAAATATTATTAGAATAAAATTCATGGGGCATTATTGTGTGCCTTATTTAATTTCATATCCTACTCTGCGCAAGAAATTTGGAGGGTATGGGCTAATGGAGACACTTGTAAAGGTCTTGGTCAAAGGGACTACCAGGCTCCATTAACTGTTTTTAAAGAGACCTAAAACTTTAGGAAAATGTGGAGGGGGAATGTGAAAAGCTGTGATTTCTCTGTATAACTATGACACAGAGAAGAAAACAATGGACAGAACAGTGAACATTTGCCTATTTAACCTTAGCCAAGTGAAATAAAACACAGAAAATAGTGTGGGTTATAATAAATGCCACAAAAATACTAATTAAGTTCAAGAGGATTGAACTGAACCAATTCAGGTCGCGTTAACCAATGTAGGTCATTACAGCAAGTGTATTCTTCCCCATTATTTCTCACACTACCACCTAGTATCTACACTCATGGTAATTCAGTCTTACCATCTAATCACAAAAGTTTACAACTTTTGCCTTGACAGCAAAGACAGAGAGAGGCAGGTCTCAGGAGCCTGGGTGGCTCAGTCAGTTAACCATCCAACTTCCACTCAGGTCACGATCTCATGGTTTGTGAGTTCGAGCCCTACATCAGGGGCCCCATGTCAGCACGGAGCCCGCTTCGGATCCTCTGTCCCACTCTCTCTCTGCATCTCCCCTGCTAGTGCTCTCTCTTGCAAAAATAAATAAACATTTTTAAAGAAAAAGAGAGAGAGAGAGGGTTGGGGGGGGGGGGAAGGTCTCTAATCCCTCAGAGCACAGGGATAGGACATTTGCCCATGGGCATTGTGTCTGAGGAGACTTTTCCCCTTTCAACTCTGGTATCATTTATATCATACATAAGTGTCTTGAGGTAACTGGGCAGTCACAGACAATCAAATAGCAAGTAAATCTTAATGAGAAAAAAACAGCTTCTCCATTCAAATACAACCTCAGGATATTCACAAGCTCTTTTCTTTCCCTTTATTCCTTTTAAACAACCATGAAAAATTGTAGCTATAGGGAGGTAACAAGACAGCAAGTAAATGATAATCCTGATTTTGTGTACAAATAAAAGCATGTATATAGAACATATCATAAATACACAGAGAAAAAGATTAGAAATATACAGACCAAAATGTTCACAATGGTTATTTCCAGGGAGTGAGACTGAGTAATAATTATTTTCTTCTCATGCTTTTCTGCATTTCCGCAAACCTACATTGTTGCCCTGAGCCCTCCAGAATCCAGCCTTGTGTTGACATGGCAACCGTGGAAAACCTACTTTATTTTTCATATGCTAAGGAAGATTAACCACTTGATGATCAGCCATGACAACTGTCAAAAGTTCGCAGAAACCACTCAGCGCTGAGAGATGGAGCCTGCGTGGCTTCGTAGCCGCACACCCAAACCCTGACCTCATCCTCATGCAGAACAGCCTTGAGAGAAGCCTCCTGGATTTGTTTTCAAGAAAACAAGATCCTGAGGAGTGGGGTAGGTTGTGTGGGAAAATTGGAAGAAGGTGGTCAAAAGGTACAAACTTCCGGTCACAAGATAAATGAGTACACCATGACGATGTGGTGTACTTCAAAGTTGCTAAGAGAAGATCCTAGAAGTTCTCATCACAAGGAAAAAACATTTTTGTAACTATGTGAGGAGACAGCTGTTAGCTAAACTTCCTGTGCTAATCATGTCACAATACACATATGTCAAGTAATTACACGGTATACATCTTAAACTTACACAGAGCTGTATGCCAACTCTCTCAATAAAACTGAAAAAGAAATGAGAAAGTAATCCTATAGATACACAATGTATCAAGTTGGTTCTTACAAATAACAACAACAAAAAAAGAACCCAAAAAACCCCACAAGATCCAGAGCTTTGGTTCTCATCGAAAAAATAAGAAACTTACCAGTCTTTTCAAAGTGAGAGAGGCAATCAGAGCTCAGATAGTAATTCATACCTGGGCTCAACCAAAGTCATATAAACATTTAACGGTATTTGGAGGGTTTTCGCCAGATGTTCCATTTAAGTTTTATTAAATTTAAAGTTTTTCTTTGGAACCTACTATTAAGTTACAGAGAATGAACACACACTCACATACATTATGTAGAAAGTTAAAGTTGCCTACACATTTCTGGCAGACATGTAAGGTTTTTTTTGTTTGTATTTTTTTCAGGTGAGCTGTGCTGGAATAACATAAAGTCAGTCCTTCAGAAACCAGGACACTAGACTCCATAATATCTGGAGAGCCTCAAAAGTGTCATGACCCTGGTCAGCTTTAACCACTGTCTTTTCCCCCATCTGCACTTCTAGCCAACCCCTGAGTCCTGTTTCCCTGCCCTAAACCCCTCCTGGAACCATCCTTCCCTTCCATTCACTCCCGCAGCCTTGGTCCAGGCCACAGTCACCTCTCACCTGCACTGCTGCACCAGCCCCTGACTGGTGTCCCCGACTCTAACTTTGCCAATCCATGAACTCAGCCCTGATCTTAACACTTCTCAGCATAAGATCTTTCCATGACATCTAGGAATGCCCTCAAAATGAAGTCCTAATTCCTTGACATGACCTAGCAGACTCTTCAGGATCAGCTGCCTATTTCTCATTGCCATTTTCCACCCCCGACCCCAACCCCAACCCTCACCTCCCTAGTATATCCAGCACTCCAGCCATACTAACTCCTTGATCTCTCCCTGCTGAATTTTCCATGATCTCTCACTGCTGGCTTCTGTACATGAGGTTCCCCTGGCTGGAAGACCCATCTCATCCCCCTCTTCACCTGACTAACCCTGACTCATCCCTCCGGTTTCAGGTTTGATGCTACGAGCTCTGGAGAAACATCCCCAATCTTGGCAGCATTAGATGCTCCTTTTTTGGGGGGGTCCCATCCTGCCCCTGTGATAAAATGGCCCATTTACTCAATCTCTAACCACCCTCTGTCCCTTGACTTTTGGGATTTGATTTGTCCAACTACAGAACCATTTCAGATTTCCTCTCCTTTCCTTTATCTCTTACACAAAGAAGCAAATGAGGGAAACTGATCATTGGAGATTTTGTGCCAAAATTCCTTTTTGGAAGAGAAGGGCTTGAAGCACCTTGTATCCAAACATCTTCCTTTTTTTGGAAGACTGGATTTATACTTTCCTAAGTGTATATTTTGGTCTGTTTGATCATGAAGACCCCTGAAAGTACACAAACTCTGTGAGGCATAAAATTGGAGAAATGTTTCAAATGCTATTGGTTCCATCCTTTCTTTCACTGTGAATTAGGAAGAAAACATGGAGATGTACAGCACATTGGTTAATATAAACCCCAGTGTCCTAACCTGATACCAAGTTCAGTGTTTTAAGACAAGAGCAAGTGACCTCCCAGCCTCAGAGGTAATAAAAAAAGCCAAGTGCGCACCCATTCGCCTTCCATTCTATTTGTACTCTGTTCCCATATCTATAAGCATTGAAGGGAAAAACTGGATTTTTCTCCCAGTAGTTAATTCTCCTCAGTTCCTCCATCGTTATCCCACAAAAGGTTACACCTCTCAACAAAATCAGTCTTAAACTTCAGATCTGGAGACTGCTGTCTTAGGGTAAGAATGTATACTAGTCCATATTACAAATTATTAATGGTTATTATTTGTATTATTGTTCCTGTTGCTTCTTGAGAATGGAAAGTAAGACCTTTGCCTTACTAAATGGAAGATTTGAGAGTTTGTGTGTGTGTGTGTGTTTTTACCCCAATATTGTTTTCTGTATTTAAGCATACTAGAAGAGAGGAGTATAGGATTTGTTTCTTTGCACTTTGGCTGCTGTTATCTGGAGGAAATTTCTTTTTTCTTTCTTTCTTCCTCCTTTCTTTCCTCTCCTTTATCCTATATACACATAATAATTTAGGCTAATTAACAGCGAGTTAGATGTATCAATTACCCAAAATAGGGTAATCCCAATGCATTTGTATAGCTAACAGTGGCTTACAAAATAAACGCAGATTATTTTTGCTGAATGTAGAACTTAAGCGACAGAATTATGTTTCCAGCTATTTTTGACTGCCAAAATTGGTAATTATGGAGTAAATAGATCCCAAAAAGGTCTGTGTCCTATGGGGGATGCTAAACATACAAATAAGGGGCTTCTATTTGGTCAACACCATTATTTTGCTTTCAAATTGTTTCCTATTCCTATAGATTTATATACAGTTATTTGAATTTTGTTTAATTAAGAAAGATATTTAACTGAGATTACTTAAAGTAACCAAGCTCCTTTTGTCTTCTCGTTGATCTTGGGTTTCAATTCCCTCCCACTCATGTCCTTTCTACCTAGTGTAGGATAATTTTCTTTGATGGAAACGATGGAAGCAAATTTAGGTTTATAGCGCCTTCCCCTGCCAATGGCCTAACTCACTTGCCTTTTTCTCCTTACTTGTCTGTATCATTTTTCCAAGCATCGGTCCATTCAATGGAGCTTTGGCCTCCTCTAGCACATTCCAGTGTTTTGTGCCATGTTTACGTTTCCATTGCATTGTGACTTTTCTTGCATCTTCTTCTACCCACACTTCTTTCCTTGTCACCATACATTCACATACCCTTAAAAGTAGAGATTTCTTTCACAGATTTCCCTGTAATCATAACAAAGCCTACCTTGCCAAAAGGGCACATAGCTATAAACTTCAGCCACATGATATATCTTATTCCCAAAAGCTACTTTTTTGGCAGCTGGTAGAAACATTGATTATTCATATCCACAGAAATTGGATATTTCACTTGGACTTCCACATGAAAGAGATATCTAGAGGAACGTGGAGAAAAGCACCAGGCATTCAGAATGTTCTATATGGCTCTATATTATTTTCTGATGTCTCTGTAACATTTGACTTTTAAGTCTTAGCTTTAAAAAAAATAATAATAATGAAATAAAGAATCGGCTGTGACTGACCAAGCTAAAACTACTTTAAATATGTCCTAAAACTGTGCTTTAACAATTTCCCCACAACATTATTGACCTATGTAAGAGATACAGGTACTTTAAGAAAATGTTTCTGGAAGACTGTATCTGAGGCAGTTTATGAGCTGAAGCCAAGGCTAAAGCATTGCTAAGGGAATCTGTTTCCCTGGGATACTAATTAACTCCAAATATTGCATATAAATTAAACTAGCAGCTACTGAAAGAAGCAGCTAATGGGCGAGGAAAATCTGAAGAGGTGTGAAAGAAAAGTACTACCTTCTGATTAGAGAAAAAGACATCAGGGACATAGGAGGAGACCTTTTCTCTCTGACCCATCATTCTATTCGTTCTAGAAGCTTCTACCCTTTTCTCTTTCCTTTTGTTTTCCATTCTCCACAACGGCAGGTGTGATTTATTGGATAGCTGACTAGGGCGTTTCTTCCCCATGGGACCTGCTCTCCCTCATCTCTTTACTAAGGAAGCTGTTCTCTGGATAGATGCCCTCCTAACTCTATTCTCTAACTTGCCTGGGTACAGGAGTCCCAAACTCCTCCCTTGGAGATACTGATTCAATGGGTCTGGGGCAGGGCCTTGGAATCTGTTGTGTTGAACATATCTCCCAGGTGATTCCTAGGAGCCAGCTCCCACCAGGAATCACCCGGAGTTTGGGAAACACTGCCTCTCCCTCTGAGAATAAGATACAATCCCTGCCCCTGCAGTGGGACAGCTGCAGTTCTGAGAAAATGAATACAGCTCAGAAGGGAAGATGTTAGCAACTGAAGCTTGCAGCTATCACGCAGCCCCCACCAGACAGCTTTATTTATTTTGCTGCTAAATGTTTTAAGGTTCGTTGTTAGAATAAAGATTTGCCTTTTTATTTTTAATGTGCAAATATGAGCATATCAATCACTTATGTTAGGTAAAACTATCAGTGCCTGATTTACTACTTTTAATCTGGACTATAGTATAACCACTAGCCAGCACCCCCCTCTGGTGGCAACACGCCAATCTCGGGTTTTGTTTAGAACAAGACAACCTTTTCTGAAAATTCTGATAAACAACCTCTCAATAATTTCAGCTAACTACTCAACATCATTGTGCCACAGCCACTGACAGTGAGGAAAGTGGCCAAGATAAGCATAGCAGTTGAGCCATCTACAGAACCTTCCACACAACCCAGGTGGTGAAATGGGTTCATACAGAAATCTACTGTGATCTAAGTCATCTCTTTGTCTCTTAACAGTCACCTTCCTAAAAAAAGGCCTGCGGAGACATTTCTGCTTAGCCTAAATGCACATACATATCATCCCCATGGCCTTCTGGAAAAAATGAAAATATGTGTCTGTTATTTGTGACCTTATTATTCTACAGTTTGAAAGTTCAACCTATTAGCCATGGTCTAGTGAAAACTACAGATTAAGAGTAGCCTGAGGCACTGATAGCCATTAGCATTGCCCAGGTATTGCTGAATGAAATGGTTTATTGTGTGTTCACTATAAATAGCTTGTTAAGAAAACAATCATGCCCATCCTCCTCCTAACCTTAGGAACCCTTACAGCAAGGGGCTGCTCTTAGAAAAGACAAACATACCCTATGCAGTATCAGGATGTCTCTGTTCTTGAAATTACAAATTACTTATGAGTGTCATGATGCTGAATTTTATTTTTAAAGCCCGACTTTGAGCTTATTTGTCAATTGTTAACCTCTAACTGTATTTGAGCTTCTCATTTTCTTGACCAACTTCACACATTTGCTTACATCTTTTGGCAAAAAAAAAAAAAAAAAAGAAATTATTTGATGAAAACATGCTTGCATGCTAGCTATCATTCAACAATGGATTCTAGAAAGTTTTTTCTGTTAGTTCTCTATAGGTGATAGTAAATCTATGTGGTTGTAAAAGAAATAGCTGAGGTGGGAGAGGAAGAGACCAGTGTGTGAATAAAAGGGAAGTTAGTAAGGCATTGTTCATTTCACAAAGACAGAAATTCATGTGAAATGTTCCTTGGCCAACCAACTACATACAGCTGACCCTTGAACAACACAGGGGTTCACAGTGCCAACCCCCCCCCGCCTGCACAGTTGAAAATCTAACTGTGTGCCTGGGTGGCTCAGTGGGTTGAGCGTTGGACTTAGACTCAGGTCATGATCTTGTGGTTCATGGGTTCGAGCCCCACATCAGGTTCTGTGCTGAGAGCTCAGAGCCTGCTTGTGATTCTCTCTCCCTTCTCTCTGCCCCTCCCCCACTTGCTTTCTGTTTCTCTCTCTCAAAAATAAACATTAAAAAAAATTTTTTAAAGGAAAATCTAAGTATAACTTTTGACTCCCCAAAAACCTTACTAACAGCCTACTATTGATGAGAAGCCTTAGTGATAACATAAACAGCTAACTAACATATAATTTGCATATTATATGCTTTACATACTGTGTTCTTACAATCAGTAAGCTATAGAAAAGAAAATGTTAAGAAAATCATAAGAAAAAGAAAATAGATTTATAGTACTGTATTGAAAAATCCACGTATAAGTGGACCCGTGCAGTTCAATCCCATGTTGTTCAAGGGTCTCCTGTATTTCCTTAGAATCTTGGTTTTTAAAGGACTCTGAAACGTCACTGCTTCCTGTTTTAAAGGACTTCCGGTTTTAAAGGACTCTGAAACGTCACTGCTTCCTGCAAAGTATGTGGAAAGGCACTGAATTGATGAGAGGGGTGCACAGTTTTGAGTCCAAGTGGGCTCTTGTCCTGATTGTTCCTGGGCATAATTTTGGGTTATCATTTCACTTCTCTGCTTCAGTTCTGTTTTTAGTCAACGGGGAGAATAAAAACATACGTCCTAAGTCATAACGTATATCCTACGTCATACAGTAGCTGTGAGGAATAACTGCAACTTGCCTCGAATGCGGCACAGCAGGCTCCAATAAACGTGAACAGATTCTCTATGTGTCAGGCACTAAGGACAGTGTTAGTGGTAACCTTTATTCCCCCATGCAAACGAGCCAAGTCTATCCCTAAAAACTTGACTTAAAGAAGTCCCGAATACCCAGATCCAAAAGATAGGGCAAGGAATTACATTGCAAAAGAAATGAGAAATGATCTAACATAGGGCAACATCCCCGGAAGAGGATGCCCTGAGAGAGGCTGGGTTTTCATAAGCTCCATCATGTGCCAGGACTCTGGCCAATGAGCCTGCATCCACCACAGGATGTCTGTTGTCTAATAAAGCCAAGCAAGAACCAGTGCTGGCCCAATCATTGTGTGGCCAGGACCCCAGAAGTAGAAAAGCAGCACTCTGAATAATTCACAATAGTGGCCACACAAGCACAGAGCCAAATGGCAGAGATAAATGCTCTGAGAGCTTACCAACCCTCATTTTCGTCCTGATTTCTTCCTCATTTCTTCTTGCAAAGTCAAATGACACACAAAAAAGAACATCTCTTAATGAAAGACATGTAAGAATCTACTGATAGGTCTGTTGGGCTCAATCACACTCTTTAAGAAAACAAGTTTGCATTGAGACTGAGAGTCAACTTAATGTATTATTTCTGGTGCTTTTTTTTTCCTGCCAAAAATGAGAATAAAAACAGAAGATGAAAAATAATAAAACTGGGAGACTGGAATATATAATGCAAGGTACATACAAATCTAGACACAATCCTAATGTGCCGAGAGATCTTCTTGACAACAACAAAAAGATTTCATTCTAACTTGCTGCTAGTCTTGATGCAAATGTAGGATGTACTGTGGCCCAGAAGCCTATAGCTTCAAGTAGGCAGAATGCAGTCATCACAAGTTATTCTTTGTTAAGATTTCTATTTCAGAGCCAACATACCTTGGCAGCAATAATCGTTATACTTAGTGCAGGTAAACCAAGGCAAAGGCCCTTTGGAAAAATACAAATTATTTACCTAGCAACTCTTGGTGAGCAACATGAACGCTGCATATTGATGAGTTGTAGCCTACGGTTGTGGGAAATTTACTACAGAAGAAAAACAAACACTGACTATTACATTAAGTATACAGCATGCCTTTTCAGCTCAGTACAAGAAAAATCTACTGCCCAGAAGATAGTAAGACTGATGGCCTGACCGTAGTCATGTTGCAGGATGCTGTTCTTTTTTTTGCCCCGAAATAAAAAATAAAATAACACAGTCGAATATCCCAATTAAACTCCCATCCAATTCAAAATTCATCTTCAGAGCTGTCGGCTAAGAGCATTACTCGATCTTGCATGCTGTTGAATTCTCTCTGCTGGAGAAAGAAAACAGAAAAGCATTAAACCCTTTCTGCTGCAGAGCAAAACTGAGAAACAGGCCCCTTTAAAAGACACACTAACACACGAAGCAGCAGCTGCCGCAGCTAATCCAAACCACTGGGCATGTCAATACCATTCATGCATCATTAAGCCCCATGTGCTTTATTAAGCAAATTAGAAAAGCGAAGAATGTTCTGAAACTGATTAGGTTTTGCTCTTGTTGGTTCCATACCTTTCTTTTATGCCTTTTGAAGCCGTTTCTCCTTCGCCGATTCATAACCTTAATGCTGTACAGTGCTCCCAAGATGAACAAGGCTCCAGCTATCCCAACCCCTACAGGAACCAGCATCCCAGACATGTAGCCAGCCTGCACAGAAAAGGAAACATGCATCAGGATGCTGAATGGACCACTGCCCTGGGTTTCTCATTTTTGCTGGATGGCACCAGGTTCTTAAACAACACCTGAAATTCTCCTAGCTGCCTTGCTATAAAATAGCACCTAGAATAAAGGTATTTTTAGGGAGAAGGCAACAGAGAGAAAGGGAGGACTATTTTTGGAGAGTTCAAGTATTTAGTAGAAGTATTGAAATAAATCACCCAGACCTAGTGGCAGCACCAGCCGTGTCCTTATGAACATTTATCAACATCAGGTTTTGGTGGCAGAAATATAATTTGTATTAGAGATGGATGAAGTAAGCTTCTAAGAACGCCAGGACTATTAAAATGCTATAAATTGGAAATATCAGCCTGAGACAAGCTCCAAGGGGGCTGAAGTGCCCGCTGGAATATTGTGCTTCTTGGGGGGCAAAGGGAGGGCCTCAACATTGGTGGTCTTCTCTCTCACAATCTCAGCTGCATTACAGTAAAAGAGGGAAGACGGAGGATGCCAGATGTTGGGGCACAGACAGGAAAGACAAGGAGAGGAGAGGGCATGCGCGTAAAGTGGGATTTATATGAAAGGAAAAATCTGCCAGGGGACAAGACCAAAGTTGGGGCTTGAGAGGAAATTCTGAGCATCTCCAGACTCAAAGAAAGAAAGTGGCAGAGCAGGGTACAAAGATCACTGCCAACAACACTGACACGTTCTAAAGAGCCTGGAGGTATCTGGTATCTGAAGTGTCTCCAATGTCCCCAAGGTGTCACTATGAATAAGTTGCTCATAAGAGAGCAGTGTGATGTTCACACATCCCTGGGCTTGGGTGAGTAGCTGAGGATCTTCCCAAGCTCAGGGTAAGGCCATCATACTAAAGGCGCTCCCTGCATTTTGCTCAATATGTATTGGCCTAATAAGCATTATGTAACCTACCTAGAGCACTTTCATAGAAAAACAGGATACTGGTTTGCCTTCCAAGAAGGCCCCTTCTAGCGGCCCACCCAGACAAAATATATAAAAAAATTTAAATTTTTGAACTTTAGATAGGCATTATTTGGGGGGGGGGGGGACCCATGAGTCTGTTCATTTATTTGACTATTTCTAAAATTTCTATTATAGCTCAAACTATTTCTAGTACCTTTCAGAATGAGACAAAATCAGAGAGGGCCAGAGAATAAAAGTTTTCTAAAAAGTGCTGAAGTATGCAGACTGTGATGCTTTCCCAACATTTCCAAAAGTAAATCAAAGGAATACACACGACCTTATAAAACTGCAGCTCCCTCCTGCACACAGCCGGCTCAACCACTGGTTCTGTTTTCCAGACTCTTGTGTTAGAGCAGAATATGGAAATTTTTCCATTAATTTGAGAACAATAGCATTGTTCATCAGCATACTGAGTGTTTTTCTCCAAGAAACAATACCCAGTCACTTTTCAACAAATTAATATGCTTTGCAGAAACCCAAACTTTTTCTAAAGTTCTTCCAGATCTACTTAAGGCTTATAAAAACTGTAATTTTCCATGTGGGAAAACACCGGACAAGAGCAAAGTTTTGGTACTCTCACAAGAAATGTGAGTATATTGTTTTAAAACCACCATTCCCAGTGCATGGAAACGTATGTACATATTGAAATATGATCATTTAAGTCCCATAGATTAGACTCTAAAGAGGATGATGTACATTCAAAGGATGATGTGTGAGCTTTTGGAAACTCAGCATGACCACTCTCTGTGTGGGTCTCCTTGTACTATGTAACTTCACCCCAATAGCACGAAGATTCCAAAAAGTGTCACTCTTTCCCACACTTGTTATTTATACATTTAGACTTCTTGTTTCTAGAGCTTTAAATCATCTAGATTTCACCAAAACTTAATTCGTATCTCCCTCTTTCCTCTCTTTTGTCCCCTCGTGTGTGTGTGTGTGTGTGTGTGTGTGTGTGAGAGAGAGAGAGAGAGAGAGAGAGAGAGAGGGAGGGAGAAAGAGAGAGAGAGAGATAACTGACTGTGCTTTGAAATTACAATTACAAGATGGGATCAAAGTAACCTCTCCTCTTCAAGTATATTTTAACCATTCCTCTTTAAAAACTGACTAACGGAGAAGAAGCTCTTCTTAAATCACCCATGACTTGTTTCCTGCACAAATGAAAACAAGAAACATGTACATATTTTTTAAGTTCTAAATCCTGCCCCTTACCTCTTATTTGTTCAAAAGCACTGTATGTACATGAACCTCCACATGTAACACCCTAAGAAGGACACGGCTGCACCTGCGTATATTCCAGCTGAGAATGCATAAATTGAGTTTAATCATGAGAAAACACCCAATAAACCTAAAATGAAGACTGTGATATTGTTTTTTTTTTAACGTTTATTTATCTTTGAGACAGAGAGAGACAGAGCATGAACAGGGGAGGGTCAGAGAGAGGGAGACACAGAATCCAAAACAGGCTCCAGGCTCTGAGCTGTCAGCACAGAGCCCGACGCGGGGCTTGAACTCACGGAGCGTGAGATCATGACCTGAGCCGAAGTCGGCCGCTTAGAAGCCACCCAGGCGCCCCTGTGATATTGTTTTAAAGAGGTCTATATTCTTTTGGGGCACCTGGGCAGCTCAATCGGTTAAGCGTCCAGCTCTTGATTTCCGCTCAGGTCATTATCTCACAGTTTGTGGGTTCGAGCCCCACACCTGAATGGACAGTGCAGAGCCTGCTTCAGATTCCTGTCTTCTGTCTTCCTCTCTCTCTCTCTACCCCTCCCCGGCTCACACTCTCTCTCTCAAAAATAATAAATAAACATTAAAAAAAAGGTCTATATTCTTTTAAACATCACTGTCGTGAAAGACAAAAGATGGCTATAAAAAATGTTCCAGACTATAGGAAACTAACAAATCATGGAAATCAGATGTGCTGTATGATCCTAGACTGGGTCCTCTACTAGAGAAGAAAAAATACTTTTAGAAAGGTATTTTGAAGGGTGCCTGGGTGGCTTAGTTGGTTAAGCAACTTCAGCTCAGGTCATGATCTCACAGCTCATGGGTTTGAGCCCCACATCAGGCTCTGTGCTGACTGCTCAGAGCCTGGAGTCTGCTTCCAATTCCATGTGTGTGTCTCTCTCTGCCTCCTTCCTGCTTGTGCTCTCAAAAATAAATAAACATTTAAAAAAAAGAAAAGTATTTTGAGTCTATTGAAAAAACTGATGCCAGATTTGATAAAAAGTACTGTATTAATATTAAATATACTCAAGCTGATAACTGTACTATGTTTGCTAACAGAATATTCCCACTCTAGTGTGTAGAAAATACACACTAAAGTATTTAGGGTCAAAGCACCATAGTATATGCAACTCTTCCTCAAATGGTTCAGAAAAAGAGACAGAAATGGGGAGACAGACCGGCAAATGAGATAAAATATTAAAAACAAGTGCATCTGGGTAAAAGTTAAAGGGGCATTCTTTGTATTTACTCTGTATCTTTTTTGTAAACTTGAAAATAGCTGCAAATAAAGAGTAAGTTTTACATTTTTTAAATTATTACTAGTCATAGTTGTTTTTAGTTTGTGTTTGTTTTGGTTTTGTTTACTTTGTTTTGTTTTGCTTTGTTCATGAGAAAGTAAAAAGAGAAATACTTTCATGAGAAAGTATTAGGACAATGTAGTTATTCAGAAACATCTGTTTTCAAGAAAGGTATAAGAAAAACAAATGATATGCTATACTGCCTAAAATCTGCTGAATTAAGATAGTGCCCTGATATTGCTTTGCGATGGTGGTTCTCAAACTTCAGCATGTACCAGAGTCACCTGCAAGACTTGTTAAAACAGATTGTTGGGCCCTGTTCCCAGAGTTTCTGACTCAGTGTGTGTTGGGTGGGGCCCAAGAATTGCATTTCTAGCGAGCTCCCAGGTGATGCTGACACTGTGGGGCCAGTGAGAATCAGTGTTATGCAGTATACTCTGGGTCATCCATTTTCCAGATTACTTCCCAAAGCTAAAAGAAATAGAATGACCTTGGTGACACAACAACAGAGCTGGTCTTTATTATACGACTACAATTGTCATGCCTCTCCAATTGTGAGAAACATTTAGATGCTGAAAAGATATATAGCCAAGTTAAGATTTGCCTAACAACCATCACTAACTTGGACATATAACCAGAAAGAAGGCAATGATGGAATGAGTATAGGGACTGTCCCTCAATACTCATTCACCTCTTCTTTCAGAGCAACAGAACCTCCCATTTAGGCTGGGCAACAATCACTTCTCCCTGCCTTCTGTGCAGCTTTAGCTGGCTATGACCATGTGATAACTCTCACTAAGAAGATAATAAATTTGGGGCACCTGGGTGGCTCAGTCGGTTAAGCATACAATTTTGGCTCAGGTCATGATCTCAGGGCTCACAGGTTCAAGCCCTGCGTCAGGCTCTGTGTTGACAGCTCGGAGCCTGGAGCCTGCTTTGGATTCTGTGTCTCCCTCTCTCTCTGTTCCTCCTCCCCGCTTGCTCTCTCTCTCTCTCTCTCTCTCTCAAAAATAAAGATTTAAAAATTTTTAAAAAAGAGAGAGAGAGAGAAGATAATACATTAGTGGCAGGTGCAACTTCCAGGCCATGATCTTTAAGAGGGGAGCACAGCCTTTATTCCCCACATTTTAAGAATGAGAGTGCCTCCATCTTCCCTTTTAAGAGGGAGGAGGTACCTTAGCCTTCCCTTTTCCTCCTTCCTCTGGCTAGAATAGAGCTACTGAAGTTGGAACTGCCATCCAGGACCATGAGGTGACCTTGGGAATGAATGTCCACAGATAGTGGAGCATCAAATACAAGGAGCTTGAGCCCTTGTCACAGTGTTGCTTCCCATTAACCCCTGACTGCTACCTCCAGATTCATAAACAAGAGACAAAATTCGTCTTGGTTAAGCCATTGTCACTGGGGTTCTCTGTCACTCATAGCTGATCTTAATCCTAACTAATATAGAAATCCAAAATAATAACAGCAAAAGGAATAATTCAGAACTTTTTAGAGCACTATTCTTTCTGGAGCCAAACCAACTAACAGAAATACCAATATTGGGTAAAATTAAATAAAGCGAAACTGAGAAAACGTCCTGGTGGGCCGAAGAGCCAGTCAAATAAGTATTTAGTTTTCAGGTTTAAGGGATTCTGTGACTTTCATCAGAGGCAATAGTTATACCAAACAGTTTCTGAAGATAATAACTCACAAGACTTTTATAGATGATAGCTAACTAGCTAGCTAGATAGGTGAAGAGGGGAAGTGAGGGAGAAAGGAAGGGAAAGAGAGAAAGATACATATACACACATACGTGTATGCACATATGAATGCACATTGCAGGTAAGTGTATAATATTTCACTCACAGAGGAAGGGGGGATATGGGAAAGATTACAGTGAGTACCTCCAAAAGAGGGTCAAAATATAAAGAACACCTCAAATAAGCCAAACATGGTTAGAATATCAACTATTTTTCTTTTTTTTTTAATTAAGACATACTGAAAAAACACTACAGAAGAAAATAGAGAGAGGGCTGGAAAAACTCAATCCAGAAAACTAAGGATCACACATAAAATTATTTCTCTTGGTGAAAATGAGTAAAGAGAAGGTGCCAAGCCTTTGAGACAAGAAGGGTCTACAGAAATAGAAAATACAGCCTTTCTATAAAACTGCACAGATTTTTAAAAATTATGGCAAAGCTATCTATAGATACAGGTAAGAAATTTTGCAATATCTAACTTCAAAACTGACTGCATGCAAAAATGTATTCTCTTAAAGGTTTTTTGTGCATTTTTTTTTTACTCAGAAGGATATTTTCTATAGAAACAATGATATATGGATTCCTAAATTCATCTACCAAAGCCTATTTCCTTTACATTGCATCATATTTTCTCCTGAAAAAAAAAAAAACAAGAAGCCCTACTAATGTGTTCAGTTCTTAACCTTTGAGCTTTTTTCCCCCTAAATCCTACTCGGTCCATCTGATCCTACCTCCCTTAGACAACTGGACCCGTTACAGATATGAAAATGGCCTCCGGTAACCTCAATATGCTTAAAATTTTCAATATCACTTTTAATACCTATGAATACACAATAGCCTCATTCTCAAAAACCATCCATGCTAAATTTTACTGAGAAGCACAAAGATAATAATGAGGAGAATTAATATAATCACACAATTTTGGGGCACCTGGATGGCTCAGTCAGTTAAGCATCCGACTTCAGCTCAGGTCATGATCTCATGTTCTTGAGTTAGAGCCCCGCATCAGGCTCTCGTCTGTCAGAGCAGAACCTGCTTTGGATCCTCTGTCTCCCTTTCTCTCTGCCCCTCCACCCCATCAAAAATAAAAAATAAAAAACTTTTAAAAAAATAATAATAAAATGTTTTTCAAAAATCCAAGGTTTTTCTTCCTTATGCAGGAGGATCAGGCTTACAAAAGCCTTGCACTGGGACAAGAAATGCTAAATACAATGGGATTACACTCCACCTTGATATATCAAGGATATTTTTCAGCTGAGCATACTACAGGATGCCTTCATAAGAAGGAATGATGCTCCAAAGAATAAGGTGTCCCCTGTACTATACAAGAAGGAAGTTAAAAGGAGGGTCTTCCTTCTTGCTGGCCATGTGGAAGTGACCTTGCATCTCTGAGTAGGTCACCAGAATCAGAATGATGAATTAAAGCTCAGTTACTCTGGAGATCTTTTATTTGACAAAGCCGTGCCCTTTAAGATAAATCTGAAGAAAGAAAATACTTCTCTTACCTTGTCTTTTAGTTTTTCCATCCAGCTTCTCACTAGGGAAAATAAGAGAATAAAATGTAAATAGCCATCTTTTTACTTATATTTCATTAAGTTAATTTGATAACTTATATTTCATGGTATTGAATTAATTTGATGCACTGGTTTCATTATATGAAATACTATGAAAGAGTCAACAGTATTAACATGACAGTAATAGTCTTGTTTTGATTCTCATTTATTTAAAACTGCAACAGGGGGGCACCTGAGTGGCTCAGTCAGTTGAGCATCCGATTCTTGATTTCCACTCAGGTCATGATCCCAGGGTCATGGGATTGAGCCCCATGTCAGGCTCTGGGGATGAGCATGGAACCTGCTTAAGATTCTCTCTATCTCCCTCTGCCCCTCTCCCCACCTCATGCTCTCGGTCTCTAAAATAAAATTAAAAAAGCAACAGAGAGCATAACCATATCCTTCATATCATCATTAGATGAACAGAGAATATTTTTGTTTGTTAAATGTATTTTTATTACTATTTTTTCTTATTTTTTAATGTTTTTTTTTAATTTTTTTTTAACGTTTATTCATTTTTGAGAGACAGAGAGAGACAGAGCATGAGCAGGGATGGGGCAGAGAGAGAGGGAGACAGAACCTGAAGCAGGCTCCAGGCTCTGAGCTGTCTGCACAGAGCCCGATGCGGGGGCTCGAACTCACGAACTGAGAGATCATGACCTGAGCCGAAGTCAGATGCTCAACCACTGAGCCACCCAGGCTCCCCATGTTTATTTATTTTTGAGAGAGAGAAAGAGTGTGTGTGTGAGTGGGGTAGGGTAAAGAGAGGAGACACAGAATCCAAAGCAGGCTCCGGGCTCCAGTCTCCGAGCTGTCAGCACAGAGCCTGATGCAGGGCTTGAACCCACGAATTGTGAAATCATGACCTGAGCCAAAGTTGGACACTTAAGCAACTGAGCCACCCAGGTGGCCATTACTATCGAATGCTTTGGAGGGAGGTCTGGGGAAGGATACAGGAAATCATCTTTATAATATCAAGTTCACCCTTGACCCATGCACTACCAAATAAAATAAAATAAAATAAAATATCAAATTTGTGTCTCATCTGACATCTTCTCTTTTACTTTATTCCTCACATCTCTCAGTTTTTAAGCTCAATGGGTATTCTGCACTTGAATCAATGTCCAAGTAAGGTAGGAAGGGGCAGTGCGCAGGCTAGGGCTGCTCAGCACTGGCTCCAGAGAGAAGCATTTGCATTCACAGCTGAAGAAGGAAATTTTGACCAAAGGCAAGAACAGGAAGTATTTCTGAAGCATACACAGCTTGCAAATAGTACCACTCCACAATAACACAACGACTGTAAAAAAAAAATAAAAGCAACAATCTAAAAAAAAAAAAGCGGGGGGGAGTCTCAGTGGCTCAGTCAGTTGAACAACAGACTGTTGATTTCAGCTCAGGTCATGATCCCAGGGTCATGGAAACAAATCCAGCATCAGGCTCTGTGTGGAGTATCCTTGGGATTCTCTCTCTCATTCCCTCTGCCCTTCTCCCTCACTGGTGCATGCTCTCTTAAATAAACAAATAAATAAATAAATAGATAAATAAATAAATAAATAGTAAGGAAGTAAGTAAAAGGCAATAATCAAGTAACAGTCATAAAAGCCACTGAAAAGGACTACATCAAGCAGGAAATGTTAGTAGACCACTATTACAACCATTTGGACGTACACATGCTGAGAATAGAAGGAGGCATCACTCAAAATGAAGGCATGTGTTAGAATGGCCATGTTAAGGATAGTCCGAAGCTAGCAATGGGGAGAGAGAGATAGAGAGCACACAGGCAAGTGCAAGCAGGGGAGGGCCAGAGAGAGAATCCCAATCAGGCTCTGCTCAGCACAGAGTCTGGAGGGCCTCAGAGCCACCACAGCGAGATCATGACCTGAGCCGAAATCAAGAGTCAGATGCTCAACCCACTGAGCCACCCAGGGTCCCCCATCCTTACTGCCTTTTAAAGTTATAGTAATATTTCAGCTCTGAACAAAAATTCTTTTTTAAAATCATCAAAAAGGAGAAAAGAAGACAAATATTATCAAAGAAATTAGTAAACAGATAAATAAACAAAACCTTTCAAGATTTCCTTACATTTCCTTTCCTCTCCAGGAGCTTCAATAGATAGGAAGGAAAGACACAGAGTGGCAAGCCTAGAAACGGCTGCCAAAAAGTATAGACAAGGGATTGGCAAAGTTTTCTTGTAAAGAATCAAACAGTAAATATTTTAGGCATTGCAGGCCATACAATCTCGGCTGCAACTACTCAACTCTGCTGTGGCCATGTAAAAGCAGTCATAGATGGTACATAAATAAATGAGTTTGGCTATATTCCAATAAATGTTATTTGTGGACACTGACCTTTGAATTTCATGTAATTTTCATATGTCACAAATATCTTTCTTTTGATTTTTTCAACCATATTAAAATGTAAAAGGGGCACCTGGGTGGCTCAGTGAGTTAAGCATCCGACTTCAGCTCAGGTCATGATCTCATAGTCTGTGAGTTCGAGCCCCGCGTCAGGCTCTGTGCTGATAGCTCAGAGCCTGGAGCCTGCTTTGGATTCTGTGTCTCCATATCTCTCTCCCCCTCCCTACTCATGCTCTGTCTCTCTCTGTCTCAAAAATAAATAAAAAAAAATTTTAAACAATTAAAAATAAAATAAAATAAAATGTAAAAGACTTTCTTTGCTCATAGGTGACGCAAAAATCATTTTTTAAAAAGGTGATAAAAAAATGCTCATAGGGTAACAGGCTAGACTGGTCAGTTTGCTGACCCCTGATACAGACACGCTTTTACCCAAGAAGTCGGTGTCTCCATTTACTGTCTGACTCTAGTAATAACATATCTGACAGTAATGATGCCAGCTGACAGGCGCACATGGCCCGACCCCGTACCGAGCAGGTTCAGATCTAGTGCATCATTTGATCAGCAAACCAATATCAAACATGAGATTCAGGTAAGATTATGCTCAGGGAAAAGATGAGGAAACAGAGACTCCAAGAAGCTAAGAGACTTGTTCATGGTTAACCAGGGAGTTAAGAGTCACTGAAATTCCAACCACTATCTGATTTAACAACCTCAAGGAGTAAGACTTCTTAGCTACCCATTTATTTTGGTGACACCACCACTCTTCTGCTCTATCAGGTTGAAAATGTGGAGATACCCTGGGTTCTTCTATCTCCTTCAGTCCCTGGCTTCAATCCCTCACGTCAAGATCTTGGCAAGACCTCTTGGGTTTATCCTTCCCTCCTCACTCCTTCTGTCTCAACCAGGATTCCGGCAAAGACAGTGGTGCACAATCAGGATTTGATCAGTCATGGGAAGGCCAAAAGAAGAAAGTGCAGGAACCCCAGGAATGGGACTAAGAGTTAGTGGTTCCATGGAGAAGTGAAGTCAACCACTGCTTCACTGAGTGACTCTGGAGAAATTAATGAACCTCCTGGACCCTCAGTTTCCTCATATGTAGAATGACGATGGTAACCCCTGTCTTGCAAGACTGTTGTGAAGATTAGAAATAACAAGTGCCCCGTGTCTAGTACAGCACCTGGTGTAGAGAAGTAATAAAACAAAAATAAGAAAACTGGGGCAGGAGGGGAGAAAGACAAATGAAACATGACTATTTCAACATGTCTCAACATAAAATTAAATTCAAGCATGAGAATGCTTCCAATTCATTTATTCATTCAGCAAATATTTATTATGCACATTGTGTTGGCCAGGCACTGCGCTCTACACGGGGGTCAGTAAAAGGCTTGGGGTCGGTGGGGGGGGCGGGGTTGGCTAACTCCAGTGAGGAAAGGAGCAGGCCATCAGGTCTATGAGAAGCGAATGACAAGTAACAGTGCAGGGATGGAGAGGTAAGGCACAGAGCAGGAAAGCCAATTACTGGGACCAAGGCAGAGTGACAACTCTGAAGCAAGACACTTGGAATCAGGGAATGGGCTGGATATTATATAAAGAGCAAAATAAGAGCGAGGTAGAAAAAGGAAAAAGTGAGCACCTCGTGGAAGGGGTGAAAAGGGCCATGGGACTACCTGTGGATGGCAGAGTAAGGGCAGCTCGGAGAAGAGGAAAGGGAGGCACAGATCAAGCCAGGGTCTGGTGCACCAACAGACTTTTAAACTATAGGAAGTTCGCTGTCAAGACAAACAGTTTAACTTACGCCTTATCAAGCCAGGTCTCACTAGTAAACTGTCTCTATATCAGGTTCTTCGTGTAAATTTCAGAGTCCTGCTTTGTATAATTCTCTAAGGCAGCAGTTCTCCACTGGGGGAGGGAAGGCACATCAGAACAGGACATGTGTCTGCATACAGGGAGTTTGAAAGAGCACATTCAATGGATCTGGTTCTTTATGACACAAACTACAAAAAGAAAGCTTGGTCAAATGTTCTTGGCTACTGGGGTCGGTGATACATAGAAGATAATGAGACAGTATTCAGATTCTTTTTTTTTTTTTTTTAATTTTTTTTCAACGTTTTTTATTTATTGTTGGGACAGAGAGAGACAGAGCATGAACGGGGGAGGGGCAGAGAGAGAGGGAGACACAGAATCGGAAACAGGCTCCAGGCTCCGAGCCATCAGCCCAGAGCCTGACGCGGGGCTCGAACTCACAGACCACGAGATCGTGACCTGGCTGAAGTCGGACGCTTAACCGACTGCGCCACCCAGGCGCCCCAATGAGACAGTATTCGGGGAGGCATGGGTCTAAAAAGGTTGAGAAAGACTGTTCTTTAAAATATGCAAGCTTGGTTGTATTTCTCCACCTAAGATCATGAGACCCCTGAGGGTCATGTCTTGTGCTTCTCAGGCATCTGCAAGAGTCTTTCACCTGGTATTGGGCACTCAGGTGCTTAATAAATATTTCTTCCTTCTTTTGGTGAATATATATTGCTTTCAAGTGAGTTCAGAATTTTTGAATAAGTATGACTCTTTTTCATGAGGATTCTGTAAACTGTTTTCAATAAAATGTTCGAGTCAGTGTCAAAATAAATTTTGCATTTATACATTTTAAAACTGAAGGAATGGGGCGCCTGTCAGTCAGTTGAGCAACCAACTTTTGATTTGGGCTCAGATCATGATCTCATGGTTTGTGGGTTCAAGCCCCTCTAGAACCCACACTGCACTGACAGTGTGGAGCCTGCTTGGGATTGTCTGTCTCTCCTTTTCTATCTACCCCTTCCCCGTTCATCTTCTCTCTCTCTCTCTCTCTTTCTCTCTCTCTCTCTCTCTCTCTCAAAATAAACATTAAAAAAAAAAAGATTCTCTATCTCTCCCTCCACCTTTCCTGTGTATGTGTGTGCACATGCTCTCCCTAAATAAATAAATAAACTGAAGGAATAAAAATTGATAAGGGAATGCAAAGTCAAGACAAAAAAAAATCAGAAAAAGAAAAGATGATTTATAAAGAGGAGAATCAACACTGCAATTTTTTAAATAGAGACACATCACACTGACGAGAGGGGTATGAACTGATACAACTTTTTGGAGATGTGAGGAGGGATTTGCAATCTATATTAAAAGTTTTTTAAAGGTTTAATTTTTTTCATCCAAATTTCCAGTTATCTTAAACAATCAGTGATATGCACAAAAATTTTTGTTAAATGTTATTTACTGTAACATTATTTGTAGTGGAAAAGAACATGTAAACAACATTAATAGCCAACCATAGATAATTGGTTGAAATACTCACAGGAAAACAAAACCTTAGGTTATATCTACAGAGTGGTATATTACACAAAAACTTAAATTATTTAAAGAAGAATACTTGATATGTTACAAATGAAAAAAATAGAGTATATATAACATAAGCCCAAGTTTGTGGATAAAAATATTATGTATATAATTGGGATAATGTACATCTAAGTGTTAAATGAATTCCTCAATGGGTTATAGAATTATGGATGATTTTCTTTTATTCCCTCAATATTTAGAATTTTCCAAATTATTTATAATTTCTTTTTTTAATTTTTATTATTATTTTAATACAATGTATTGTCCAGTTGGCTAACATACAGGGTGCTCCTGGTTTTGGGGGTAGATTCCCGTGATTCACCGTTTACATATAACACCCAGGACTCATCCCAACAAGTGCCCTCCTCAATACCCATCACCCATTTTCCCCTCCCCCCTCCCACTTTCCCATCAATCTTCAGTTTGTTCTCTGTATTTAAGAGTCTCTAATAGGTTTACCTCCCTCTCTGTTTGAAACTATTTTTTCCCCTTCCCTTCCCCCATGGTCTTCTGTTAAGTTTTCTCAAATTCTACATGAGTGAAAACGTATGCTATCTGTCTTTCTCTGACTGACTTATTTCACTAAGCATAATACCCTCCAATTTCTTACTACTTTTAAGTTAAAAGAGCCCCAGAAAATTCTGTAGACCTTTGCAAATGGAAGTTAATGCTGGATTGCTGACAGAGATGAGCACAAGAGGTTAGGGCCCTTCCACTCAGATAATTCCTCAGCCCACAACTACAGATCCATTCTAACCTCACTGATTCTAGTTTGTTTTCTTTCTTGAAATTTTATTTAGGGGCACCTGGGTGGCTCAGTCCATTGAGCGACCAACCCTTGATTTCCGCTCAGGTCATGATCCCAGGGTCATGGGATCGAGCCCTGTGTCAGGCTCTGTGCTGAGCATGGAGCCTGCTTAAGATTCTCTCTCCCCCTCTGCCCCTCTCCCCTACTTACTCTCTCTAAAATTAAAAAAAAAAAGAATAAAGTATAGACTTCTTAAATCACTATGTTGTACGCCTGAAACTAACGTAACATTGTGTATCAACTGTACTTCGGTTAAAGAAAAAAAACGGCAGGTTCTCCCTCCCGTCCACTAGTGTTCTCTCGTGTGTAGCATCCAAGGCAGAGCAATTTGCCCTCTCCTAGCTTATCCAGTGGGAAAAAAAGTGAAGAGGGAGAGAGTAATGAAGAAATTGCAGATAAAATAACATTTCTATGTATCCTATCAATTGTAAGTATGGTTGGTTTTTAACAGACTGCCTGCAAAGTAATTTCCTTTATTTCCAATAACAAAATTTTAGTGGCTACATTTATTCCAGATAGACCCATAAATTCCCTTTCACTAAAGAGGAAAGGGATGGGAGCAAGAGGAGACCCAGGGTTTGTCTGAGCTAATAATTAAGATTTATTGGACACTTCACTAAAAGCTTGCAAGGTAGGTATTATCATCCCCATTTTACAAATGAAGAAAATGAAGCTTAAGTAAAATGCCGCAAGCCACACAGCTAAAAATTGACTGAGCTGGAATCTGAACCCAGACCCTTATGGCTAAAATATATGCCTATTCAGTATGCCAGTGGGTTGCTTTGGGAAGGGGTGTGGCCATGTCAGAGGACACGATAGGGCTATTTCAACTTCTGGAGATAATGGCATACCCAGATTGGGGTGGGACGTGTATCAGCTCACCTATCTGTTATTCTGGCTTGCTCTTTCTCTATTTGCTTCTCCTTGTCTCCTCTCTCTGACAAATGTCCTCCTCTCTCTGCCTCAATGTGTGTCTCCTTCCAACTCTGCCTCTCACTCTGGTTTGTCTCTTTCTTCCCCTTTTTTCTCCTTCTCTGAGTCTGTTGGTCTATATGACTGTTGCTCTCTGTATATATGTCTTCTCTCCCCCACTATTTGTGTGTGTGTGTGTGTGTGTCTTTGTATGAGAATAAATTAGATCTATCTTAGTTCCATCTTAGGTCTATCTTAGCCTGAGAATTTTCCCAACTCAGTCCTGTGTACAGAGTTGCTCTGCATTGGAGAACAACAGCCCTGGTGGCAGAAATCCTGAGATGAAAGTTAAAACCCAGAATGAGCAATGCTGAAGATACTGAGTATGAGATAAGAGTACATGGTAGCACCATGAATAAAGAAGAATATAGAGAGCAGGAACAGATTCCTGGGGTCATGATAATGATTTTACTCTGACTAGGTGGAGTTTAAAGTATCTGCACAATATCCCTGGGGATGTTTCTGTTGGCAGTTAAGATTTTGGATATGGAGAAACCCAAGCTGAAGACCAGGTTTGGGGTTCACCAGAATGTTCATGAAAGCAGAAGTCCAAAGAGTGAATAAGATCTAAGATCACCCTGGAGTATAAACTGTATATTAGACATGGTTCTCCAGAGAAAGAGAAATATATATATTTCTATCTATAATATAGATAGATATAGACATACACACACACACACACACACACATATATGTATATATATGTGTATATATATGTATATATATGTGTGTGTATATATATATATATATATATATATATATATATACACACACACACAGAGAGAGAGAGAGAGAGAGAGAGAGAGAGAGAGAGAGGGAGAGAAGAGTGAGTTTATCATAAGAAATTAAGAAACTGGCTTGTGTGGTGATGGAGGCTGATAAGTCCCAAGATCAGATCAGCATGGTGAGTCAGCAAGCTAGAGATCTTGGAGACCTGATGATGTAGTTCTAGTTCAAGAGCTAGAGGCTCAAGATTCAGAAAGAGCTGGTATTTCCATATGAGTCTGAAGGCAGGAAAAACCTATGTCCCAGCCTGAAGGGGACATCAGTCAGGCAGGAAGAATTCTCCCTTGCTCAACAGTCAGCCTTTTTGCTCTATTCAGGCCTTCAGCTGATTGGATGAGGCCACCCTCACTGGGGAGGGTGATCTGCTTTACTCAGTCCATTGATTCAAATGTTAATCTCATCCAGAAACACCCTCACTGATACACCAGAATAATGTTTGGCCAGATGTGTGGGCAGCTCATGGCCTGGTCAGGTTGACCCATAAAATTAACCATCACTGAGTAAGACTGCACAAGACCAAGGTCACAACACCAAGAAATTCCAATATTTAAAGGCCAAGAGAAGGCCAGAGGAAGAGATGAAGGAATAGTCAGAGGAGCTCAGAAACCTGGACTGTTCGTACGAAACAACCTAAAACAGCTAGTTTCAAGTGTTTATGAGGACACTTCTCACATTCTATCGATCAAGTCTTTTGTCCAAGTAAAGCCAAGCCCATTGGTGCCCCACAGACCACTTCCTTCCCATGCAGGCCTAAGGGTCTCTCTGCCTGAGGGTATCTTCCAGTCATAGGAGCCCACATGGGGCTAGCCAGAAGCACTGAGGAAATACTGTTCTAGAAGCCATCTTTAATCAATGAGAGCCATGAGTTGGTGAGTATATTAGCTCCCAATTGCAGCTATCACAAATTCAATGGCTTAAAACAACATAAATTTGTTATCTTATACTTCTGGAAGTCAGAAATCCAAAGTCAGTCTCATGGCTAAAGTCAATGTGTCAGCGGGACTGGTTCCTTCTGGAAGCCTTAGAGGAGAACATGTTTCCTTGCCTTTTCCAGCCTCTAGAGGCTGTCCTTAGCTCATGGCCCCTTCCTCCATCTTCAAAGCCACCCGTACGACACTTCAATCTCGCTCTCTCTAAACTCTGCTTCCTTTGTCATATTTTCTTCTCTGACTCTGACCCTCCTACTTCTCTCTTATAAGGACCCTTGTGATAATCTCCCCATCTCTGGGTCCTTAATTCAATCACATTTGCAAAGTACCCTTTGTAAAGGTAACATATTTACAGGTTCTAGGTCTTAGGATGTAGACATCTTGGGAAGGAGCACTATTGTTCCTCCCACATTGGGTAAACTCCCCAGATTTCCTCCCCCCTGAGGTGTGTTCCACACAGCTTCTCAAGGATCCCCTAAGAGCAAGGAGCCACAGTAATAATCTCCTCATGCACGTCCCCTTTGCTGGCTCTCCAGCCACCCTGTCACTTCCTCACTCCCTCGCCATCCTTCCACACCAATCCTCGCACACCAACTCCTTGCACACCAATCCAGACTCAGGGTCTGCTTTTATGGAGAATTCAAACTAAGATCCCAGTCTAGTTCCGCCACCACATAGGTAGGCCTCCCCTATACCACACCAACTTTATTTATTTTGTAAATTAAAACAAACTCTTAAAACGAACAGAAATAAGGCACAAGAAAGAAAGGCAAGCTGACCAAGTTCAAGGCAGACGCCATCTCCAATGATCTAAACTAATTCTAATGGAAGGGCTCAGGCTACCTGGATTTATAAGATATACTCATTCCATAAAGCATTGTGTAAGATGTACTTCATACCTAGTTCCACTTAGTTCACATTTGATTTTGAAAGGGTTATACAGTCTCCTTAATAATGAAATTTTCAAGATCATTTACATCTTTCAATAAGGTGGGAAACTTTATTTTTTGTCAATCAATGAAAAGAAAAATGTGTATTCCACCTAAATAAAAAATGCAATGTCAGAACACTGTCCTTTGTTCAAAGCATATGTAACTAAATTTCAATTACAGGGTTTCTACAGTGTCAAGAAATAAATGGAGACCAGCTCTTTTTCTTCCTTGTTATTTCACCATAAGTGCCTCTTGCAGCCCAAGAACAGCAAAGCTTTTTTCCAACTTACATAACACCTTTAAGAATAATAAAATAAAACTTACTGTTTTAAATATTGTCTGCATGATTTTGTAAAAGTCTTAAGTTTTTCCAGCTACACACTATTCTCTAATGATGCTAAGTTTACCTGTTTTAACAATCACAGAGAAGCTCTATCCATAATCATTTGCTCTTCACATAATTACAGAGAACAGCAAGATTCCGATGAATAGAATGACGTACTTCTTTGCATAGGGCTAAGTGAGCAGCAATCGTGCATCTGAGAAGCATTAATCCTGAAGGCTCTGCACTGAGATTTGGAGACAAGGGTACAAAGAGCCCAAATACCCTAATCTCTACTTTCACATAACATTAAGAATGTCTTTAGTTAACTGCAAGCTGAGGAACAATACTAAATACCTACCAGGAGGATGCAAAGAGAATGTCTTGTAATCATCTGCACATCTTCCCGGGATCACTTAGAAATGCTAACCATACTGATGAACTATAAACTGTATGGCTACCAACTCTAGTGAGGAGAAGGCTGCTATGAACTTCATCCATATGGAAATACATGACGCATAAATGAAGAAAGCACCCCTCCACGTTTGCTTTTTTTTTTTTCCCAAAAAGAGAAGCATGATATACAACTGCTCACGAGGGAGAAAACAACTTGTCATGTCCCTCCTCTACACCTGATTGAGAGGGAACAAAAAAAGTCACTGGGCTTTGCATGAAACTCCCTTGAAAGTTCTGTTGAGCGTGGAGGTTTCTGATCTATGATTCTATCATTCCACAGCATCAAGTCCATGATCAGGGCACCTGAAATTCTCCCAACTCACTCTTATACTTCTCTCTTCACATTTGTATTATCTGATTTTCAATCCACTGGTGAAAAAGGAAATAGTGTGGTCTTCATACTTCATTTTTTTTCAATATATGAAGTTTATTGTCCAATTGGTTTCCATACAACACCCAGTGCTCATCCCAAAAGGTGCCCTCCTCAATACCCATCACCCACCCTCCCCTCCCTCCCACCCCCCATCAACCCTCAGTTTGTTCTCAGTTTTTAAGAATCTCTTATGCTTTGGCTCTCTTCCACTCTAACCTCTTTTTTTTTCCTTCCCCTCCCCCATGGGTTTCTGTTAAGTTTCTCAGGATCCACATAAGAGTGAAACCATATGGTATCTGTCTTTCTCTGTATGGCTTATTTCACTTAGCATCACACTCTCCAGTTCCATCCATGTTGCTACAAAGGGCCATATTTCATTCTTTCTCATTGCCACGTAGTACTCCATTGTGTATATATAAACCACAATTTCTTTATCCATTCATCAGTTGATGGACATTTAGGCTCTTTCCATCATTTGGCTATTGTTGACAGTGCTGCTATAAACATTGGGATACAAGTGCCCCTATACATCAGCACTCCTGTATCTCTTGGGTAAATTCCTAGCAGTGCTATTGCTGGGTCATAGGGTAGATCTATTTTTAATTTTTTGAGGAACCTCCACACTGTTTTCCAGAGCAGCTGCACCAGTTTACATTCCCACCAACAGTGCAAGAGGGTTCCCATTTCTCCACATCCTCGCCAGCATCTATGGTCTCCTGATTTGTTCATTTTGGCCACTCTGACTGACGTGAGGTGATGTCTGAGTGTGGTTTTGATTTGTATTTCCCTGATGAGGAGCGACGTTGAGCATCTTTTCATGTGCCTGTTGGCCATCCGGATGTCTTCTTTAGAGAAGTGTCTATTCGTGTTTTCTGCCCATTTCTTCACTGGGTTATTTGTTTTTTGGGTGTGGAGTTTGGTGAGCTCTTTATAAATTTTGGATACTAGCCCTTTGTCCGATATGTCATTTGCAAATATCTTTTCCCATTCCGTTGGTTGCCTTTTAGTTTTGTTGGTTGTTTCCTTTGCTGTGCAGAAGCTTTTTATCTTCATAAGGTCCCAGTAGTTCATTTTTGCTTTTAATTCCCTTGCCTTTGGGGATGTGTCAAGTAAGAAATTGCTGCGGCTGAGGTCAGAGAGGTCTTTTTCTGCTTTCTCCTCTAGGTTTTTGATGGTTTCCTGTCTCACATTCAGGTCCTTTATCCATTTTGAGTTTATTTTTGTGAATGGTGTGAGAAAGTGGTCTAAAAATATGGAACGCTTCACAAATTTGCGTGTCATCCTTATGCAGGGGCCATGCTAATCTTCTCTGCATCGTTCCAATTTTAGTATATGTGCTGCCGAAGCGAGCACATACTTCATTTTTTTTTAAGAGAGAGGATGGGGAAGGGCAGAGAGAGAGGAAGAGAGAGAATCTTAAGCGGGCTCCATGCCCAGCATGGAGCCCAATGCAGGGCTCGATGTCACGACTGTGAGATCATGACCTGAGCCAAGATCAAGAGTTGGACACCAACTCTGCCAACTGAGCCACCCAGGCACCCCGATACTTAATTTTTAATAGAAAGATTACGGTTTCTGAAGTGCAGTCTCATCAGGCTTCCGGGGCAAAGTCAAGTTTGTATGTGTGTTGCTTGCCAGATCCACTGAATGTAAAATTTCCCATCTCAAGATAGATGTGAGGCATTAGTTACCTAGTGTCCATCAGTCCTGCCTGTAGTCCCCTGTTCTCAAGTTCATGGAAAGTGATAGCCCACTTTAGCTTCATGACAAGGTCCCCACACACCCTTCTCCTCTACATATAAATGTGGGGCTTCCACTGATCAAAAGCTATGGCTTGAGCATAGAGTGAGGCAAAGAGAAGACTAGCCAGTGACCAGGTAACCCTGAAGTCTCATTTTTACCAATGAGCCATCTAAACTTGCTGGCATGATTCTGCTTGGTCAACAAGAAGCTCCCACTTCCCTAGTGCCAAGGCTCAGCCAACAGATGTCGATTAGACATGGGGAGCTGAATGAGTACTAAAGTGGTTTTCAAGGAAGCTTCAAGGTTTGTTCCCAAAAGTTCCACTTACCAGTTCATAACGTGTCACTCCCCATAATAATGGGCAAATACCAAGCTGCACCCTCGAGAGAAATGAAGGCAAATCTTTGGTTAAGAGCACCTGAGCATCACAGTTAATACTCAAAGGAAGAGCTTTTCTTCCATCTTAAATGGATTACTTGGAAAGAAAGTTTCCCTGAGCTCTTGATCCTTCGGAAAAAACCTAAAGGTCTCTCCAAACCACTATAGGACAGTCAGCTGGTGAACAATCTCAGTCCCTACCTTTGCTCCTTCTAAATCTCACAAGCAAACTTTGCACATGCTCCCTGGGAGCAGGTGTTCAACTATACGGAGAAACTTTTTATTAAGACAGTAGAGCCAATCTCAAAGTCCTCATTGTTTAACCATCTTAGACATACCTCTATTTTGCCGGGTTCTTGAGATTCTAATCCTCCTGTCCGTTATGCTTATTTCCTTTCCCTCATGCTGGACTCTTTCCTTGTGCAAACTGTCATTTGTCACCGGGGCTTGTTTTTCCCTGGGTATCTTGTCCACCCTGCACTGCAGAAGTGTCACTATAGATGAGTAGTTTCTTGTTTGCTTGTGCCAAGGACGCCAGGGGCTTCACCCACCTGGAACCTACCACCTGGCTGTACAGTAATTTCTCAGTTCTAGGTTCTTGCATGATGAAGGCAGTCCTTGGGCTTCAGTGTCATTTTTCTCCCCTGACTCAGAGCATCAGGAAGAGTGATATTCCCTTGCTGTTCCCCTGGCTCATGTGGGGGATTTTTCTAGATCCCCTTTCACCAAAGAGGCATTTTTTCCAGAACGCCTCCTTATGCAAAGGTTTTAGTCCCTGCTGCTTCCCTACACCAGTCCAAGGCTTGTCAATTGGCCCCACGTTGGTGTTAAATTCTACCCCTCATCTCAGCTTCTATATGTGGCCCACGCTTCCCCTGGGGTACCGCAGCTCTAGCTCAGGAGGCTACTGTTTGGGATTCAAGCTGCTGCCGGTGGCAACAATGGCTTTCTTTTCAAGCTCAGATACATATTTAAAATTTTTGTGTTACTTTATGCAGAATTTCTCTGTCTCATACTGCTGGAACTGGACAGGCAGACTCAACTTCTAACCAGATGTTTTTGTTTTTTTATTTATCGAGGTAAAATCCACGTAACCTAAAATTGACCATTTTAAAGCCTACACTTCAGTGGCATTCAGCACATTCATGGCGTTTTATAACCATCACCTCTATCTCATTCCAAAATGTTTTTATCACCCCAAAGGAAACCCCGTACCCATTAAACAGTCACTCTCCATTCTTCCCTCCTGCTAAGCCCTAGTAACCACTAATCTCCCTTCTGTGTCTATGGATTTACCTATTCTGGATATTTCATGTAAATGGAATCCTATATGACCTTTTATATCTGGTTTCTTTTACTTAGCATGAACGTTTTCGAGGTTCATCCATATTACAGCGTGTATACAGACGACCAACAAGCACATGAAAAGATGCTGAATATCATTAGCCATTAGGGAAATGTAAACCAAAACCACAGGGGACACCACCTCAACAGCCACTGGGAAGGCCATAATGAAAAAAAAAAATGGAGAATCACAAGTGTTGGTGAGAGGGTGGAGAAATTAACACCCTGGTCCGTTGCTGGGGGAAATGTAACATTTGCAGCCACTGTGGAAAACGATTTGGTAGTTCCTCAAAAACTTAAACATAAAATTATCATATGACTCAGCAATTCCCCCCTTAGGTATATGCCCAAAAGAACTAGTCCTCAAACAAATATGTGTCCACGAATGTTCGTAACAGCCTTATTCACAATAGCCAAAAGGTGGAAACAATCCAAGTGTCCATCAGCGGATGAATGGATAAACAAAACGTGGCGTAGCCGTATGCTGGAGTGTTACCAGCCATAAAATGGACTGAAATACTGATACATGCTACAACATGGATGAACCTTGAAAACATAATGCTAAGTGAAAGAAGACAGACACACCAGCTGGTGATCGAAGAGGAGGTAAAGAAGCTATCTGGGCCCTCCTGGAAGCTGGGTAGATACCGTACAGAAGGGAAAGGGTGTAATTCATAGTCCATCACACATACTCAGCTCTTCCTGCCACAGGTCCCATAAAATACCCGCCTACCACACTCCCTAGTAGAACAAACACCCAACATTACATTCAAGCCAGCCTGCCTAGATGACTGCAAAACAGGAGTCCCCTCTTATTAAAACAATTTCCCACTTAAATTATTTATTTCTCTGGAGTAACCATAAAATATTCAAATGCAACTGCCAGACCATAAACAGAAGAGCCAGAAACTCTTACCTAAGTTTCTTATTTGATATGTATTCATTCCATTACAAGAAGAATCCAACGTTTATTAAGTATCTAAATAATACCAGGTACTGTGTCAGAAAATATCTGTAACACCTTGCATATTTATGAATTAAAATAAAGCTTGAAGTTATGTATAAAAGGGAGGAAGAGAAATTGAACTGTATTTTTTCAGCAGACATAATTAAACCCCAAAGCTCTGGGCATCAATTAGACACTAGAAATAAAATCTGATTATCCCAGAGACTCATTTCCAGACGAACACTTTTATGAGTTGCCTAACTGTGCATGGTCCTGAGTTAGCCATCAACCAAAATGGACTTGTTTTTACCTAGTAACAAACAAACCTTGAGCCCATTATGAGTTTCTTCTTAAGAAGCAGCCAGAGATCTTTCATTTAATTGGCAATATAACCACCTACATTATTAATGATAAGTTTACTTTCCTCTTAATATAGAAGTCTAAAGGCCATCGGTGCTGTAGCAAGTAACAAATGTACACTAAGAACTTACCAAACAACATCCACTTTCTCCGTGGCTCTACATTATCGAGAAATATTTTCCCGAGATTTGTGTGAGGTTTCAGGTTCACACAGAGGCATCTGCAACAGACTTCAGAGAGAACTGCAGCTACTCTGAACATCTTAAGTCTAAGAAAAAGGCCTCCAAGATTTTAATGTGGCTTAGGACAGAGTGACAAAATTCAAGACCCAGTCGTTCCCACAGGGCCAAAAAGAAGTCAAATATAAGGATAACCAGAAGAGTCTTGCTTGATTCTGCTTTCTCCCACCACACGCTTCACAGGAGGCTGCCTTCATTTTCACCCTAGTACCATGAGAGCCTTCACTGGCATTTTCCAAGCAGTATTTTTGAAAGGCAATCTGATCACATCACCCCCTGCTTAAAACCCCTTCAAAGCTTCCTACTGCCTTTAGGGAAAATCTAAACTTCACGTGGCTTACGAGGTACGCACGATTTCAGTTCTTACAAGTTAAGCGTGCCACACCTCCAAATCTTCACACTTGCTCTAACTTCAGTCTCCACCCCTCTTCTTCCAACCCACCTCCACTCCTTCAGGCTCAGCTGAAAGAGTGCTTTTCAAAGAGGTCTGCTCTGGCCCCTACACTAGGTCCCTCTCCGGGGGACCCAGAGCATCCTGCTGTTCTGTATTGTTAACATGGTAATGCGATCATAATTGTTCTTGTTCCATGACTGCCTTTCATGTTAGTTGATTAAACTGTCTGAGATAGGGGTTGTCTGTCTTGCTTGTTGCCGTGGCTCCAACACCACACAATACCTGGCACGCGGGAGACACTCTTTGTTGAATTAATGAATCATCTTCTACAATAATACATTCTCGTGGGGACTGAGGCTATTGTCCTCATACATTTGGAGCCAGATAAAAGATAACCGAGCTAATATAATTAATATGATCCTACCGAGTACTCTCTGCAGGAGGGGTTCTTAACAATTTTTGAGTGGTGGACCTCTCTGTCAGATGAAGACTATGGATTACCCCTCCTTGGAATAATGCTTATAAATGCATGACAGAAGATATATAGAACTCTAACGAAATAATTATATTCGAATCCCACTATCAAATTACGTTCTAAGTTAGTGATACAATAGTAAATACACCTTTTCACTGTCATTAAATAAAGAGGTCTAATGGCAGGTCTAGTAACTACCATGATTTCAAAGTAATGATGAGCATAAATAACATATTGAGATTATCCGTGATAACTATAATGTTGATATAAAAATAGCTGTGATACTTATTAGTGAGAAAGACACACAGCTACTGGCATGGCCACTGGCTCCACGCATAATTAAAACACTAAAATTCAGTCAGAAGTTAGCGAAAATAAGAATGTCATTTTTGTCATCCAACTTCATGGACCCCTCAGGAGATCCCTGCAAAAGCCAAATAATTGCACTGCCTGGCTCTCCTGCTGTGGGGGAGTATAGGCTACCTGCCCCCCCCCCACACACACACACCTGGATCCACAACCACATCTGTGCAGTGTCCATGTTTCCCCTGCGTGGCTCCCATATGTTGGTTGAACATGGCAGGGTACCAGTGCAGGTTCATTCCCGTGGGACAGAGGGATCCCCCAGTAGGCAACTTTGCCTCAAGAACTCACAATCAACCTGGCCAAGACATTCTCAGAACTGTCCTTCCTCTCCTCATGTGTCCATTCCCATCTGTCCTTTCCTCCCCTTGTCCTCCTTCCTTCCACCTGTCCTCTCACAGAAGTCAGACTGGCACCGAAAAGTTCATCTGAAAGCTCTCCCAGCCTACACCGCTGCCCTTCCCTTCATCCTTCCCAGGTGTCCTCATGATAAATCTCCTTCACACACAACCCCATCTTGATTCTGCTTCCAAGAAGATCCGAACAAACGCAATCCTCCTCCCCTTTTTTTGTTTTCATTTATTTTGAGAGAGAACAGGAGAGGGGCAAAGAAGGAAAGAGACAGAATCCCAAGCAGGCCCCACACTATCAGCCCAGAGCCCAATGCAGGGCTCAAACTCACAAACCGTGAGATCATGACCTGATCCAAGATCAAGAGTCAGACACTTAACCGACTGAGCTACTCAGGCACCCCATGCAATACCTTTTAATCAAGGAGAAAAGAAAGGCCTATTCAACTGGGTTTATTCAGACCTGATTATTCTGAAAATATCTGGACATTCTATATTTACAACGCTTTACCAATACCTAACACCTGATTGCATAAAAGGGCTTTTCAGAGCATTTTTAAAAAAAAATCTTTCCCATCAACTCTTTGTCATCCAAAGGAAGGCTCACATAGGGTTAAGGCCAAGGACTAGCCTCCCTGAACAGATGACAGTGGCTCATTAAGGAACTTGGAACAGGAACAAGAGAACTGAGAGCTACAGCCACCACAAAGACTTTATTTCAATAAGACGGTTTGAAGATTACACAATGTCAACCCATTAGAATACCCCACCGTCATCCCTGAGAGCCCCTCTGACAAAATCCTATGGGTATGAAGTGAGCACACAGGAGCTCCACATGCACAATAGAGAAGCTAATACACCGGGTGGCCAGCTGTAACTCAGAATCAAAGAGAAGGTGCTGCAGACACAGGATTGTGGCAAGTAAATCTTAATGCGGAAGAGGGAAAAAGAGTGTTTACAGCACAGAGCATCTCCCTTCCCCACTCTCCACCCCTTCCACCAGGGATTTCAGGTATAATAACAACATAAAAGGTAATATTAGAACCAATATTAAAATAAATAGGGAACAGGAACACTCCACAAAAGGGGAAATGTAAATGAGCGCAGAAGAATCAAGATGAGAGAAATAAACAAACATGAAGCTTCTATGAGCTGATGGAGAGAGATGTGCTCGTAACACCTCAAGTGGAAAGCTGGAACACATTTTCTGACTGGGACCTCTTCTGGTGTGTTGGTTAGATTCTACAAGGCCCTTAGAAGAACTCCTACTTCTGGTACATTGTGAGCTAATTCAGTTGTTATGGGCCACCCGGCAGAACTTACCATGACATATAGCATGGTTTCTAAGGTGTAATGCCCTCTGCGTTTCACTTTTGTGGGGGCACTGGGTGGCGCAGTCAGTTAAGCGTCCGACTCTTGATCTCAGCTCAGGTCATGATCTCCCAGTTCATGAGATTGAGCCCCGTGTAGGGTTTCACACTGACCTCTAGGAGCCTGCTTGGGATTCTCTCTCTCTTCCTCTCTCTCTGCTCTCTCCCCCACTGATAGGCTCTCTCCCCGCCCCTTAAAATAAACATAAAAAAATTTTTTTAAGAAAAAAACTCTTTAAGAAAAACACTTTTGGGAAAAGAATTCACTCCAAAATGTAAAATATCCTGTGCTTCCTTATGTAAATAGAAACATGGAGGTAAGGGGTGGATTGCGTCCCCCAAAAGGATATGTCAGACATGTTGATGCCTTAACTGCCAGTACCTCAGAATGTGACTTAATTGGAAATAGGGAGCTTTCAGATGTAATTAGTTAAATTAAAATGAGGTCCTTCTGGAGTAGCATGGGCCCTGAATCCAATACGACTTGTATCCCCATAAGAAGAGAGAGGCACACTGAGAGGAGAGGGCCACGTGAAAACCCAGACAGGCAGGAAGAAGAAAATGGCCATGTGATGACAGGCAGAGATGGGAATGATGCATCTACAGGTCAAGGAACACCAAGGATTCCCCGTAATGCCTGAAACTAGGAGAGGAGCACAGAACACACTTTTCCTCAGAGCCTCAAGAAAAAACCAACTTTGCCAACACCTCGATTTCCATTTCTAGCCCCCAGAAAGCTGAAAGGGTCAATCTCTCTTGTGTTTAGCCACCTTGTTAGTGGAACTTTGTTATGGCGGCCCAGGAAACTGATACAATAAGCTTAGGGCTTCTCCCCCCGACACTTCCCCGTCCAGCCTTCCCGCCTCTGCTACCACCAGGTTACTGATATATAAATCTCATGTTAATGTGCCAGGTTTCATGGGGTTTGAGTCCATGCTGGAGATGGTCCGACACTCTCAGAAACTGGATCCTCGGTAGCAAAACTCAGCCTGCTGATGATGCTAAGGCCCTGAGTCACCTCTTTGTTCCTATGGAACAATTTGCATGCTGAGGCGATCCAGCTCAATTCTGGCCTCGATATATTACACTTTAATGGTACTTTTCTTCCAAGAACACTTACGAAAATTGCCTCATTAATTCTCACTGCTCCCTTGTGCAGCAAGACAGGGACAAGTGTGATTATCTCAATTTTGAAGACAAAGACCCTGAATTCTAAGATCCCAGGACTATGAAGAACATTGAGAGGTCATCAGCCCAGAAAGGCCCAAACTTGTTGCTCAGCGGAATCACCTGACAGCTCAGCAAAAATACAGATTCACAGGCCCAGCCGCCCCAGGACACAGCCCAAGAGTCTTTATTTCTTTTTTTCATGTTTATTTTTGAGAGAGAGAGAGAAAGCAAGCAGGGGAGGGGCAGCAGAGACGGGGGACAGAGGATCTGAAGCAGGCTCCATACTGATAGCACAGATCTAGCCCTGTGTAGGGTTTCATGCTGACATTGAGGAGCCTGCTTGGGATTCTCTCTCTTCCTCTCTCTCTGCCCCCTCCCCCACTGTGGGGCCTGAATTCATGAACCATGAGATCATGACCTGAGCAAAAGCGGGACACTTAACCGACTGAGCCACGCCGATTCCCCCAAAAGTCTATATTTCTAAAGTTGCCCACATACCTCCCCCCAGTTTTTTTGTAACCTGACAAACACAGTTTGTGAACTGGCATTTGGGAACCACAGAGAGTCTAGTCTTTCTCAAGTTTGGGGAATATGTGGACAGACCCTTTTTACAAGATAAAAAGGCTTATGATCCTCAGGTGATAACAAATTGTTTTTATTATAATGTTACTTAAATAAATACCGAAGTCTATATATAAACCCCTAATCCTGGTAGCTCTTTTATATGACTATAAAACTAAAACAAGTTCATAAATTAAATAGAATCCCAATAAAATCCAAAATGACACCGGCAGTCAGTGATTGTCACAGAACCAGTCCCTGACAGGTCTGCATGCTCAGGCCACACATGTTGCAGGAGACTATCCTCCTCCACTCTTCTCTCCAAGAACCATGACCGGGCCTGCCCTCCTGCAGCCTGCCTCGATACCATGGTCTTCACTTCCTGAAAACGTGATCATAGGCACAACGTAAATGCAGGCTTTCTAATCATATGCATATTCAGCTATTAGGAGTCATTAAATAATCTAATACAGGCTTACCCTGGGGTGTTCACATTATCATCCAAATGTGAGCACAGGATTTAAAATTTCTTATAGTAAACTTGTGGACCTCCCTTTGATAAATATTGATCTACTCCATTTGCCTTTTCCTGGCAGGGTCAGAATTCAGTGAACATTGACTTCAAATGCTTGGTAATAGTTAACACTATACTATGCTTACTGTATAGCAGACACACACTGTTCTAAGCCTATTACATACACTAACTTCTTTACTCTTCATATTAACCATGTACGGTAGATACAACCATTATTTCCATTGTGCACATGATAGAATTGGGCAAGAGATAGTAAGCAATTTGCCTAAGATCACACAGCTCCTAAGGGGCAGACCCAGGATTTGAACCCAGAAAGTCTGGATCCAGACTCTGTGTTCTTCAACACTAACTGTATATACTTTTCAAGTGAGGTATTTGCATTCCAAGATTTGTAGTAGAGTCTGATTTCTCTCTACTCCCAACAAGTAAGTAGTAATCTGAGTGAATGGATCCAGGTTGGCAAGAGTTGCAGTAACGAGGAGCTTGAATGAGGGGTGGGAAGTTGCATTGCATGGGGACAGGAAAAAGGGGCCTTAGGGACTCAGCAAGCCAAAAAGCCAGGCAACTCACCTAAATAGGCATCCATCCAGAAAAGCGAGGCAGAGTAGAAAAATCTGGGTAGACACCAATAGGAAGAAACCAAGGAAACTGGATGAGTAAACAGTTCTGAAGCAGAGTGAGGCAGAGTGAGCAGAGTTCTGCCTCATCTAGTTTAGAGAAAACTTAGATGTTTTCTCTAAGCAGAAAAGGAAAACATCTGCAGCCTTGGGTATGACAGGGAGGGAGCTGTTACGGTTGCCTATTTAGCTCCAGTAGAATCCTGCAAAAGGAACCCCAGTCAGCTGAGTATAAACTTACATATGTTGCCTAAGAGGACCTCTCACAAGAAAGATAAAAGTGACACTCAACTCTCTGGAGAATTAAAGTCACAAAAGCTCATCACAGGAAAAATCCAAGGCTTCTTCCTCAAAGACAATTGCATCTTTTATCTTGTCATCTACCAGGTCATTAGATGAATTTTGCTCCCTAATACTTCTCACATTCTAAAAATATAAAGACATCAAGCTAGATCAAGTTGGTATAGACTTGATCACAGGTGAAGCAAGATTAAATGATTGCTGTAACTCCAATGAATAGTCTGCTTTTCTAAAACCTTATTTGGACATAATGAATAGGAGCCCTCCTAAAACTGGGTTTGTGTTATAATGATAAAAGTTAGGTGCCCATAAGTAAACCTTTGACTTCATAAATAAGAAAATCAACCCACTGGACTTAGGATCAAAATAGCATTAAACCTCACTGATGAGAGAGAAAAAAACAACAACAACAACGCAAAATCAAAGATCATGCCATTGAGAATAGACGATCTTTCCCGGCTGCAAGATAGACTTGCTTCTGAGCTATAAAAAAATGTCATAATCATAGATACTCACATTTCACATTTTTTTCAAAGAGCCTCTCTCTCTGTCTGTGTCAGCACTAAGTTTTATATTTGATGGTTTCTGCACCACAAGTAGTGTCTATTTTAGGTTACAAAGTAGAAAGGAAGATGTAGGCCCAGAAGAACCAAATGTTTGGAACCTGATAAGCCTACGTAAATTCTGTGTTGACTCATTTCAACAATTTATTGACCTTCTTCTGTGACCAGGTGCTTGCTGGATGGCAGGTACAGAGATGTCAGGACCCAGTTCCTGCCTTCAAGGAGCTTACAATCTCACAGAGAAGACCTAGTGAGAATTAATATGACAAGTGGTTAAGTCCCCACGGTGGCAAAGATGGCTGTCACAAATAATGAATGAAGGTATTCATTAACAAGTATTTTTACTCCTGTGGAAACTCGGGGTGGTGGAGAGGAGTCTCCCTTACCCTGAGGGATTTCGAAATGAATGACTCTGCAACATGAAGTGCCACATAGCAAGCTCACCCTACTAACAACTTAGGCACCTCCACTAGAGCTCAGAATGGGAACAACATTTGCTTTTTTAAGTCACAATTATTGAATCCTGATCCTGAATCGGAGTTTGTTCCTCTTATGATGCAATGTTCCTGTGGTTCTGAGAGTGAATGATTCTACCCAGGAGAATTTTTGATAAAGCCTTTTGTATCCACCTAGATTCTCACGCAGAGAATAAAAACAACTGACTCAAACCTGGATTTCTCAGTAATTTGTCTACAGTGCACTTCTCAGGTCCCACAACATGACATTCACCTTTAACTTGTTGGCTTCAAGTGGAGCACTTTCCAGGCAGCCTTAACTTCTGTGCCTTGATTTTCCAACTGGCAAGGCAAATGCTGTGAGTAGAACACTGTCTGACCCTGCGGATGCAGTAATATGGAAAGGGGCCGGGACAAACAGACCCTCCTCCAAGGTCTGCAGAGGTTGGAGTATAGTCTTGGCTGCTTTACTCAAACCCACTTCAACAAGGAGGATTGTGACCTTTGCTCATTATTATATCAGCTAACCTCTAGCATACACCTACAGGGTGCCAGCTCTGGGTTAAATATTTTGCAACCATCTCCTGCAGTCTTCAAAACAACTCCAATGCCATCCCAATTTTATAAGGAGGAAGCCAAAGAAAAGCTAGGTGCATGGGGCATTCTAGAAGTTCTTGATTTGAACTGCCTCTCGACTTCAGGGCTTTCTATCAAAGTGTTTTCAGATTGTTGTCTGTGTGCTTGTTTGTTTTACTACTCTGCTGTATTCCTTCAGTCGGCCACACCCCTCCATCTTGAAACAATCCTTTCCTTACATTCTGTGACACGGAGCTTCTCACCTGTCCGATCTCCAATTACTCCTCCTCAGCCTCCTTTAGGGGGTGTGACCTACTCTACCTCACCTTTCAATTATTAAAGTTTCTCTGTTCCAGACCATCCTCCTTCTCCCTCTAAACTTGCTCCCTAGGCATTATCATTTACTCCTATTACCAACCAATGTTGATGACTATAAAATATGTAGCCCAGGGGCACCTGGGTGGCTCAGTCAGTTAAGTGTGTTACTGACTCTTGATTTCAGTTCAGCTCATGATCTCACAGTTCATGACTTCGAGCCCTGAGTCTCTGTTGTCTGCGCTGACAGCACAGAGCCTGCTTAGGATTCTCTCTCTCCTCTCTCTGACCCTCCCCTGCTCTCTCTCTCTCTCAAAAATAAATAAACATTAAAATAAAAAAATATGTAACTCAAATTCAGCCTCTCCTCTAAGCTCCAGACATCTCTCTCCTTCAAGTGTCTCTCATGCACCCAAAATTTAACTCCTGATCTCTTCCTCTTCCCACCCCTACTGTACCCCGAACTTAGGTCCTCCCCTGGTCTTCCCATCTCAGTAATGACACCACTCCCCACCCAACTGCATTAGCCAAAAGCTTACGAGTCACCTTGAACACTTCCCTTCCCTCCATTCCAAGATCCAATCATGGAGACCTTTTCATTCTACCTCTTAATTTAATCTTGAGTCCATCCACTTTCTCCTTGTCTCAGTAAGAGCCACCTTTCCTCTTGCCCAGTCTATTGTGACAAGCTCCTCACTGGCTTCCCTGCATCTGTTCTTACTCCTCCTCTACTCCATTTTTTTATATAGCATTCCTCACAAGACATCCTGTAGCCAAAGTGATGCCTTTAAAATTCAGATAGCACATTTGAACCCTTCAATGGCTTCCTATGACTCACAGCATGAAATCCTGAATTCTTGTCCTAGCAGCAAGGTTTTGCAGGTTTGGTCCCTGTTTGAATCACCAGCCACCACATTCTTACTCTTAACCCCAGGCACACTGGCTTTCATTCCTGTCCTCAAATACTTCTTGCCTCCAGCCTTCACAAATCCATTGTGTTTGCCCGAAATCCTTCTTTCTCAGCCTCTACCCCTCTTTGTCTACACCTGAGTTCACAAACACATTGCCCAGGAAAGCCTTCTCTGACCCCCTCAGGTCACTGCCCCTACTGTAAGATCTCTGGCCACCTACTCTTCTCCTTCATGGTACTCATCATAATTGTAATTTAAAGACTGGTGATTGCTCGATTAACGTCTGTGCATTTCTCCTTACTAAAATGTCTGTGCCCTGTCATGAGGGCAGTCACAGTGTCTGAGAGCTTGCTGGGGTATCTTTAGCACCACTGGATTCTCACCCAAGTTTCTATTACTTTGGGTAGGAAAGAATGTCTACATGTGCTGCGGGTCACATCACCATCCTCTTGAGACAATCATGCATGTGTCTTTATGTAATGTCTTTCACTTTCCTATGCCATTTATACATATGTTATGTGAATTTACACATGTTATCATATGCTACATTGTAAGCTCTAAAGAGCCACCAAGTTGGCCTCTCAGAGTTGGGATGCTAAGAAATTAATACTGAGACTCAGTGCCATTCAAGGAGTGTTTATTCTACTGTCCTCATTTTACAGGTAAGAAAACTGAGATGCAGAATCTGTTGTCCCAGGGCTCACAGTCTGGTAAAGCACGTGAGTGATGCTCTACCTGTGAATTTATGAATGATCGCATAAGCCATTTCACTTCTCACAGGGAGCTGAGTGGCACATAGATTCTATGGCATTATCAAGGCCACTTTCCATACCTTCCATTTCTATGTTGACCAACTGAGTGATCAGAAAAGCTTTGAAACCATCTTGTAATATGCAATGAAGAGTCAAGCTACCTACAAGGTTAAACCTATATGGCTTCCTGACTACATTAAATGCAAAGACATTCCTTTTTTTCCCTAAAGCAATTATGTGGGAACTTCATTTGCCAGTAAGACTACCAAGGCCTGCAGTGTTACACAGAACTTTTTGTGAGGGCTTGAGCACAAAAATACCACACTGAAAATTTAGATTAAAATATAATTTTCATGCCTCACCAAAGTGCTTCCATTTCATCTGTTTGGTCCAGGACAACCAAAAACGCTCATTATTCCCCACCTGCCCTGGGTCTGGCCATGGAGGCACCCTTTCTCTTGGACCTAGATTTCAAGAAAGACACAGACCACACTGCCATGGCTAAATGGAAAAATCAATGGAAGCCTGTGTGACTTCAACTGAAATGGCCACTATGGCTTCCTGGAGTCCTGAAGACTGCTCAAGCCATGTGCTTGCTAACGCATGTATCAGTGGTCTTCACCCCAGAGCGGAAATAAAGCACTAAGAAAAAATATTTCCAATTTGATCCTCTATGGGGCCACGTTTCCTCTGATTTACTAATTCCGAGAGAGAAAGCAACAAAATGTGTCCCAGGTGAGGCAGATGTATGCATCCTTTACTTGCTGCCTGGAACAAAAACAAGCATTCGGTTAAATTTTTCAATCATTCATTAAACAGACAGTTGTAAAGGCTTATGAAGTACGTGAAAGTGTGCTAAATCCATAGGAGAAAGTGAGGTGAAATAAACAGGGCTCTTTTCTGGTTTCAGAATCTTCTTCAGGTATTGCAGATCACATATGCAAACAACTTTAATGTAAGGCAACATAATTATCTCATATTTAATTAACTAGTAACAGAGCATCTTTAAAGCGGCATGTTAACAAGTAATATTCCTTATTTCCTTGCTCAAAGCTTGGTCCATGGACTAGAAGCATCAGGGCATCGCCTGGGAGCTTGGTAGAAAGGCACAATCTCAGATGCAATCACATAACTACGGAAGCAGAATCTGCATTTTAATCAGATCCCCCAGATGATTCAAATGCTCCATGAAGTTTAGAGAAGCACCGCTTTACATTATTTGGCACTCAGTCACTGCCCACCAGTGACAAAGTTGATGGAAGCTGACTTCAAAGCAGAGACTCAGATTTTTATAGAATAAATGCTTAATACCTTGTTTTTAACGTGAATCTCTGAGGGATTTGTTTTAGGACCTAAACGTACAAAATGGGATTCTAAAGCTCAGCAAACTACATGTCCTTGAATTTTAATATCCTATGAGTACTCAGACCCTTACCTGGAATGCTAAAGGGTTTTAAAATATAGCTCTATTCATACTGATAAGAGCATTTTCTTTTAAAGCTTATTATGTATTAAACTGACCTTACAGAAGCCACTGGAGGAGATGGAAATTCTCATCAAGTTCAACTCAATGATAAACATCTTTTAGAGGGAATGTCACCAGAGGGAACCAAGACGGGATTCCTCCCCGCTTAAGAGCTGCTGAGTCATAGAATCATAAAATGTGAGCCCAGAAAAGACCTTTGAGCTTATTCCCTCAGCTCTGCTTCATTCCTGAAGAAAATCATTCTGCCTTCATATCCATAGTTTCTTTTTCCAATGAGCTCCAAAAGATTCACATTTATCAACCAACCAATTAACCAACCTATAGATTCTTTTTATCTTCTGACACCTGCAAAGTGCCATGAGCAGCTTGATTATAACAAATAAAATTGTATGAGTTGTGTGCCATAAGATACAAGATGAAGAGAAGCTTTAGGAAGAGAGCCCTTGAGGCAGGGTGGTCAGAGAGGGCTTCATGTGGCTAGAGGGAATCCTGGAGCTCAACAGTCCCAGGAAACGGAGGTGCCAGGAGTTAGGTGTTTTCACCTGAGAGAACCAGAGTGAGAAACCACGCTCCCGCCTAACTCCTTCTACCATGCCATGGCCCCCTCAGCAGTACTGGCTTTCTGGAATTTGGCTGTAAGGCCAAGTCTGCTAGTTGCCCACCAAAGTCCATTCTCCCCTCCTTCTATAGCAACAGAACCATAGCTGGACACATCCACCCCACTGCCCTGGGTTTCTATTCTTTTGCATTAGAAGTGGCCTTGGGACTATGTTGTTGCCGGTGAAATTTCTGTGGAAGTGACATATGACTTTGGGGTCTAAACGAGCCTCCTTTACCCACCCCTCCCCCATCCCCCACAGGTGCAACCCCATCATGAACCGCACCCTAGCAGATGCAGAGCAGCAACTTAAGAAGGAGCCTGCGTCCCTGAATCACCCATGGAGAAGAGCCACCCTCCATCCTGGAATGCTTACCTCAGACTTTTAGCGAGAAAGAAAAAAAAAACTTCTTTGTTAAACTGAACTATTTTTGGGTCTCTTTGTTATGATGACCCAGCCTCACCCTAGCCAATCTTAGTATATAACCAATAAAATGTAACTAAAATGAGGTTAAATGAAGTTGTACAAGAGCTATAATAAGAAGTATCACTTTGCATTAATCCCTTGACTCAGCTCAGTTCCTGGTAGACATGGATGGAGACATAGCCGAAGATTTTATTGCACAGACGGACATGTTATTGGGCACTTACCAGGTGCAATTTGTTAAACAACCCACATACACATTAAATTAATTAATCTTCACAACAACCCTATGAGCCTGGAAATCTTATCTTTAATTTGCACAGGAGAAAAAATGAGGCTTAGAAGGATGAATTAGCTAAATCTATAAATAGTTACTGTTGAGTAGAATTCAAACCTAAGTATGAGTGATTCTAAAGCCAGTGCTCTTTTCCAAAATGCTATACCTCGTGTGTGTGTGTGTGTGTGTGTGTGTGTGTGTGTGTCCATGTGTGTGTATGTGTGTGTATTGACGGACAGGGATCAAGTGGATGAAATAAGCATGGCAGATAGATATGATGACCAGAAACACTGGACTGATAGAAAGAGATCTGGGATTTTCACAGGTTATAACTCTGGCCAAGCTATTTAGCTTATTAGGGCCTAAGTGTCCTCTATGGTAAAATGTGTTACCTGAACCAGACAGACGATCTCTAAAGAAACAGCTCTAACAGTCTGCAGCAAATGTACAAAAATGCATGCTGTCACCCATGTACTACCACCTATGTACTCTCACTCTATGTACCACACTTTTACTCTCAAGTGTGAACCCAACAGAAGAGCTTGCTGAAGAAATAAAGGTTGTGTTGCTCTGAAGGAACAGCAGAGTGTGAAAGTTTACACAAGCAATATGCAACAACCATAGTATACCCACAACCTCAAATGCATGGAGCTTCAGAGTGCTATAGGTTATTATCCTTTCTCCTGTTCAGATCTGCTTCTTTATTCTTCTTCAGCAAATCAAGATGGTACTAATAACTGTCCCAGAATGGAAAGATAGGAAATTGGGTTCTTTTCCACCACTGTTTTTCACTGCAGCCTTGCTAATAAATTAAACTAGATTAAATCAAAGAAGTAAGCACAGGAATACTGAATCATAGGCCATATGGAAAGAGAACTGGGGAGAGTCTTTTGGACAAGTCCCCTATGGACTCATGAAGGAGGGAAACAATTCCTACAGAAGGAGTCTTTAAATGCTGAGCAATGTGGGGGAGAGAGGCAGAAAGAGCACACAGTTTGAAATGGGCACATAACCCATCCAAGAGACACAAAGGGAAGGGTCTGTGGGATACAAACCATTATCAGAAGACAGCAGCATTAGCACAGGGTAAGGCCGAGAGTGTTCAGGAACAGAAGAAAGCTCCATAAAATACTTCAGTGGCCTTTCTGATGTTTCATGTTTCCCAGGGCACATATAAATCTGGGAGGTCATGCTCAAGGTGGACCTGCTGAATGCCAGATGCCAGGCCACTCTGCCAAACCCTTTGCCAGACCCTAGACAGCGGGGCGAGATTTCAGAAGCCCCCTGGCAAGTACACTAAATCTCATCACACAGTGAGCTCTAATTTTAAAGTCAACACTTACGGCCAGCCTTTTACATTAAGTATGCATTCCCAAGGTCTAGGAATGTAGATTCAACATGTCTCTTCAGCTGTACCTACAGATAGGGTTCCGAATGGACTATTGGAAATGTCTCAACTAACGCTTTGGACACTAATCATCTCAAAAGTACCCTGTAAATACCCATTCATGCCACATCACTCACCAAAAATATGCCACTGAAAACCCTCTGAAGCAATAACTCTCTCTGCGTATGGCGTTTATGGGGAATTAATGACCAGCTGCAGTCTATGGACTTTGACCAGAGTCAGCAGTTATTAATGCATAGGAAAAATTTTATACTCTGGTTCATTTTTCCAAAGGTAACAGACTTCAATGTGTGCAGAATATAAAACCCTAGATGCTGCATTATGTGTAAGTTCCCTGGTATTTCTGAAGAGCCTGGTGGACTCCCTTGTGACCACGGCTCCAGATTTCAAGCAACTGAAAAGGTAAGTAACAGAATCTGTCAAGAGGCTGTTTACAGTTTTAAGCCATGTTGTCAATACACAGAAAACAAAGTGATATTCAGACAAACTGAAACATAAAACTGTCTGGAATCTGCAAAAAGAAAAAATGCTTTCAATGTCTTCATATTAAGTCCATTGGACTATTGTCCATTTTAATCAATATTGGATTCATTTTTCAATCTTATTTAATATGATCATAATTTCACCTTTACTTTGACTTTTCCTGAGCTACATTTTGTTCACTCTTTCACTTGTCTGCCTACACTAAGAAGACTGAGTAATTCATCTCTAGAGTCTCTTAAACAGGGTAGTAAAAGCAGCATTAATGAGTAAGGTTTGCTGTTGCCGCCTCATAACCATCACTAACAGGGAATAGCTTGTTCTTGGCTTTGTACCCGCACTACACCAATCTGCCTCTTTATTCTATCTCCACGGAACCTGTGGAAGGCAATTTGGTCCTCATCCTAACAGATAAATTGACCAACATTAGCAAACACCAGCAAAGGCCTGGTAGGGTTATAAAGATTTTGAAACGATCTTTACCCCTTCATCACTGATGTTCCTCCAAAACCATGATTTGATCACTGGACGCTGCAGCATGTGTGAGTCTTAGATCTAGATATTGCTAGCAAGGAATAACTGGACAACCATGACACTGATCGTGTAGATCATCCCATCAGAACTGTGCCCAGTGAATCCGTATTAAAAGATGTAAAATAGGGGCGCCTGGGTGCCTCAGTTGGTTAAGCATCCGACTTCAGTGTAGGTCATGATCTCACAGTTGGTGGGTTCGAGCCCCACATCGGACTCTGTGCTGACAGCTCAGAGCCTGGAGCCTGCTTCAAATTCTGTGTCTTGTCCTCTTTCTGCCCCTCTCATGCTCTGTCTCTGTCTCTCAATAATAAATAAACGTTTAAAAAAAGTCTTAAAGATGTAAAATAAGGCAATCACATGGAGCATTTCTGAGTCAGGATATTATTTACAAAAAATTTCTCTAGCTGCAAAAGGCCACTGCTTCTTCAGAGCAATCAAGACCATGGAGAAAGGTATGTCTGAGGTGTTCGGGCTGCCATGGGGATTTCATACACTATGTATAGCAAATGCACAAAGGGGAAAATGTTTTCAGAGGAAATTGAAGAAGATACAAAGAAATGGAAAAACATTCTGTGCTCATGGATTAGAAGAATAAATATTGCTAAAATGTCAATACTACCCAAAGCAATCTACACATTCAATGCAATCCCAATCAAAATTGCACCAGCATTCTTCTCGAAGCTAGAACAAGCAATCCTAAAATCTGTATGGAATCACAAAAGACCCCAAACAGCCAAAGTAATATTGAAGAAGAAAACCAAAGCAGGAGGCATCACAATCCCAGATTTAGCCTCTACTACAAAGCTGTAATCATCAAGACAGCATGGTATTGGCACAAAAACAGACACACAGACCAATGGAATAGAATAGAGACTCCAGAATCGGACCCACAAATGTATGGCCAACTAATCTTTGACAAAGCAGGAAAGAATATCCAATGGAAAAAAGACAGTCTCTTTAACAAATGGTGCTGGGAGAACTGGACAGCAACATGCAGAAGAATGAAACTAGACCACTTTCTTACACCATTCACAAAAATAAACTCAAAATGGATGAAGGACCTGAATGTGAGACAGGAAACCATCAAAACCCTAGAGGAGAAAGAAAAAAAAACCTCTTTGACCTCAGCCTCAGTAATTTCTTACTCGACACATCTCCAGGGGCAAGGGAATTAAAAGCAAAAATAAACTATTGGGACCTCATCAAGATAAAAAGCTCTGCACTGCAAAGGAAACAATCAACAAAACTAAAAGGCAACCAACGGAATGGGAAAAGACATTTGCAAATGACATATCAGACAAAGGGCTAGCATCCAAAATCTATAAAGAACTCACCAAACTCCACACCTGAAAAACAAATAACCCAGTGAAGAAATGAGTAGAAGACATGAATAGACACTTCTCTAAAGAAGACATCCGGATGGCCAACAGGCACATGAAAAGAAGCTCAACGTCACTCCTCATCAGGGAAATACAAATCAAAACCACACTCAGATATCACCTCACGCCACTCAGAGTGGCTAAAATGAACAAATCAGGAGACTATAGATGTTGGAGAGGATGTGGAGAAACGGGAATCCTCTTGCACTATTGGTGGGAATGCAAACTGGTGCAGCCGCTCTGGAAAACAGTGTGGAGGTTCCTCAAAAAATTAAAAATAGACCTACCCTATGACCCAGCAATAGCACTCCTAGGAATTTACCCAAGAGATACAGGAGTGCTGATGCATAGGGGTACTTGTACCCCAATGTTTATAGCAGCACTTTTAACAATAGCCAAATTACGGAAAGAGCCTAAATGTCCATCAACTGATGAATGGATAAAGAAGTTTTGGTTTATATATACAATGGAATACCACTTGGCAATGAGAAAGAATGAAATATGGCCTTTTGTAGCAACATGGATAGAACTGGAGAGTGTTATGCTAAGTGAAATAAGCCATACAGAGAAAGACAGATACCATATGTTTTCACTCTTATGTGGATCCTGAGAAACTTAACAGAAGACCATGGGGGAGGGGAAGTGGAAAAAAAGTTAGGGAGGGAGGCAAACCATAAAAGACTCTTAAAAACTAAGAATAAACTGAGGGTTGACGGGGGTTGGGAGGGAGGGTAAAGTGGGTGATGGGCATTGAGGAGGGTACCTGTTGGGATGAGCACTGGGTGTTGTATGGAAACCAATTTGACAATAAATTTCATATTTAAAAAAAAAAAAAGAAAAGAAAATGTTTTCATAGTTCCCAGACTCCCAAACTTCCTCTGTGTGTTTTCCTAATGGTCCCAAACAATGATGAACTATATATCTATTAGTTTTATTTCCCCTGTCTTTCTCCTTCTCCAGGCCTTCCCAGCTGGGACCACCAATGCAGCCTTGGCCTATCTTTGTTTCCAAGGCAATGACGACAGATGAACCCTTACCAACAGCCCTGCTTCAGCCCCTTGGCCCCACTGGTAAGGCTTAGAATTAATTTGCTTTCCAGATGTCATGTTGTGTTCCTGATGAGGTTCCTCCATGACTATCTTGGCCCATGGTCTCCTGCAGCTCTTACTTCCTAGCTCTGAGCAGGCTCAGTCCAAAGCATCCAAATTCTCAATTCTGATCAGTTGCTCATTCTAAGATCAGAGACCTTCCCTGAGTCCCAACTCACTGGCCAGCCCCTGAAATCCCTCCTGATTTATGCCAGTGCCTCCTCTAAGGCTTGATCCTGGCATGTTACTGCCAGAATCCAATTCTCATACCTCGAGCCCACCTCCCACTGGTGACAACCTTCCCTGTCTAACACCACACATGAACCACTTCTGGATTTCTGCCTTGCTCAGCCCAACTCACCAGGCTGCGTTAGAATCAATCCTTACTGAAATCAGGGTAGAAACTAACGATTTCCATCAGACATCATGCCTCGTTCCCCTGCTATCCCCTTCAAAGCTATAGTCTGGTTTCTTCAAAAAGAAGATATTTATAAGAGCTGTAGGAGAAATCAAAACCATGGGACCCGGTAACCATTGAATGTAGAGGCTGAGATTAAAACATGAAATATGGGGGCGCCTGGGTGGCTCAATTGATTGAACGTCTGGCTCTTGATTTCGGCTCAGGTCATGATCCCAGGGTCGTGGAACTGAGCTCTGTGTTGAGCTCTGCACTGAGCGTGGAGTCTGCTTGAGATTCCCTCTCTCTCTCCCTCTACCTTTCTTCCCTACTTGTGCACTCTCTCTCACTCTCTCAAATTAAAACACACACACACACACACACACACACACACACACACGAAATGTGATGGAAATTTCAATCTGGTAAGGCTTTTCCCAGTGCCTTAAGAATATTCCAGAGATCTATCTATACAACAAAAGTTGGGGGGAGGAGGGAGGCTGCTGTATCACATATCACTTCAAGTAAAGGACTCCCCCTGGAGCTGTGAAAGACACCAACTGCAGAGCCTTGCACTCCAGCTTTCAACAAGGAGGTCAGAGGATGAGCCAAAGGTGAAGGTAAAAGTCAGAATCCAGCTTACAATGGGTCCTCTGTTTATATTAACCCATTTACTCCTCACACAAATCCAAGGACGTAAGATTATCACTATTTTCTCCAGAAAATACTGGGGCTCATAAAGGTGAACTTGCTCAGTCAGTCACTTGAATAATTATAAAGCTGAGAACTGAGCCCAGAAGTGTTAGATTCTAACACTTGAACTCTATCCACAAGCTACAATGTCTTCCTAGGAGAAGCTTAATAAAAGGAGCAGCCAGAGGCAGGAAAGATAACCAGAAGGTAATGGAACAAAGGAGTCATGGAGGAGAAAACAGCTAGTAGAATCCAATGCTGCAGAGAGTCAAACAATGTAAGAGCTGAAAGGGACAATATATGTGGCAAATTATATTAATAGAAATAAGTGCACATTAAATGCTAGCTATGTGCCTGGAACTATGCTAACTACTTTAGCTATATTAATTCTTTGAAGCCTTAAAACAGTCCCCAGGGATAGGCTCATTGTATTGATAAGCACAAAATAAGACACAGGAAGGTTAAACAATTTGCCTAAGTTCACACAGGTAGCAGGAAGCAGAGTCTGGATTTGAACCCTGGTAAATGGGCTCTGTAGGCTTAGCCCTCTTGGGAGGCCTCTCAGCAAGAACAGTTTGGGTGGTGCTGCAATCTAGCCAACTTGCAGTTTGGCTATGAAGGGAAGAAGAAGAAAGCAGGAGCTCAAAAGAGGATGTGTTAGCTTCCTAGGACTATAACAAAGTACCACCAACTGAGTGGCTTACAACAACAGCAATGTATTCTCTCAGTTCTGGAGATTAAAAATTCAAAATCAAGATGTTTAAAGGTATAAATCAACCACAGGAAAAAATCTGGAAAGAGCACAAATACATGGAGGTTAAGTAACATGCTACTAAACAATGAATGGGTCAGCCAAGAAATCAAAGAAGAAATCAATAATTACATTGACAGAAAGGAAAATAAAAACACAACAGTTCAAGTCTTTGGGATGCAGCAAAAGCAGTTCAAAGAGAGAAGTTTAGAGTAACAAAGGCTTACCTCAAATAAACAACCTAACCATATACATAAAGGAGCTAGAAAAGAAGGACAAACAAAACCCCAAACAGCAGAAGTAAGGAAATAATAAAGATTAGAGCAGAAATAAATGATATAGAAACTAAAAAAAAAAAAGCAAAACAAAAAACAAAAAAACCACAACAACAACAACAACAACAACAACAACAACAACAGAATAGATCAATGAAACCAGGAGCTGGTTCTTAGAAAAGATCAACAAAACTGATAAACCTCTAGCCAGACTCATCAAAAAAAAAGAGAGAGAGAGAGAGAAAGACTCAAAAAAACAAAATCATAAATGAAAGAGAAGACATAACCACCAGCAACACAGAACAAATTGGACATCTAGAAGAAATGGATAAATTCCTGAAACATATAACCTACCAAAACTGAAGGAGGAAGAAATGGAAAATTTGAACAGACTGATTACCAACAGCGAAATTCAATCAGTAATCCAAAAACTCCCAACAGTCCAGGACCAGACGAATTCTACCAATCATTTAAAGAAGAGTTAATACCTATTCTTCTTTACCTATTCCAAAAAATAGAAGAAGGAAAACTTCTAAAGTGATTATATTAGGCCAGCATTACCCTGATACCAAAACCAAAGACCCCACACAAAAAGAGAACTACAGGCTAACATCTCTGATGAACACAGATACAAATATTGTCAATAAAATATTAGCAAACTGAATCCAGCAATACATTAAAAAAAATCATTCACCACAACCAAGTGGAATTTATTCCAGGATGCAAGGATAGTTCAATATTCTTAAATCAATCAATGTGATACATCACATCAATAAGAGAAAGGATAAAAAACCATATGATCATTTCAATAGATGCAGAAAAAGCATTGGACAAAGTACAACATCCATTCATGATAAAAATCCTAAACTTAAAGATTCCATCAAAAAACTACTAGAACTGGAAAATGACTTCAGTAACTTGCAGGATATAAAATCAATATATAGAAATCCACTGCATTTCTATACACTAATAATGAAGCAGCAGAAAGAGAAATTAAGAAAACAATCTCATTTACAATTGCACCAAAATAATAAAATACCTAGGAATAAACTTAGCCAAAGAAAAGTGAAAGACCTGTACTCTAAAAATTATAAAACATTAATGAAAAAAATTAAAGAAGACAAAGAAATGGAAAGATGTTCCATGCTCATGGAGGGGAAAAACAAATATTATTAAAATGTCTAAATAACCAAAAATAATAAAATACCTTGGAATAAACATAACCAAAGAAGTGAAAGACCTGTACCCTAAAAATTATAAAACATTGATGAAAGAAATTGAAGAAGAAAAAGAAATGGAAAGACGTTCCATGCTCATGGAGTGAAAAAACAAATATTACTAAAATGTCTATACTACCCAAAGCAATCTATAGATTTAATGCAATCCTTATCAACATACCAATAGCATTTTTCACAGAACTAGAGCAAACAGTCCTAAAATTTGTATGGAACCACAAAAGACCTCAAATAGCCAAAGCAACCTTGAAAAAGAAAAACAAAACTGGAGGTATCACAATTCCAGACTTCAAGTTATATTACAAAGCTGTAGTAATCAAAACAGTATGGTCCTGGAACAAAAATAGATACATATATCCACGGAAACAATAGAAAGCTCAGAAATAAACCCACAATTATATGGTCAATTAATCTTCAACAAAGCAGCAAAGAATATGCAATGGGAAAAAGACAGTGTCTTCAACAAATGGTGTTGGGGAAATTGGACGGCTACATGCAAAAGAATGAAATGGACCACTGTCTTGCACCATGCTCAAAAATAAACTCAAAATGGAATAAGGACCTAAATATGAGATGTGAAACCATAAAAATCCTAGAAGAGAACACAAGTAGTAAATTCATTGGACCATTTCATTGGTCATAGCAACATCTTTCTAGATACATAGCATCTGTTTCTAGACATAAAGCAACATCTTTCTTGTCTTCTGAGTCAAGGGAAACAACAGCAGAATAAACTATCAGGACTACACCAAAATAAAAAGCTTCTGCACAGCAAATGAAACAACCGACAAAACTAAAAGACAACCTACTGAATGGGAGAAGATATTTGCAAAAGACATATCCAATAAAGGGTTAGTATCTAACATCTATTAAGAACTTATCAAACTCAACACCCAAGAACAAATAATCTAGTTAAAAAATGGGCAGAAGCCATAAACAGACATTTCTCAAAAGAAGACATACAGATGGCCAACAGACACATGAAAAATGCTTAACATCACTCATCGTCAGGGAAATGCAAAGAAAAACCACAATGAGATACCACCTTACACCTGTCAGAATGGCTAAAATTAAAAGCTCAAGAAACAAGTGGTGGCAAGGATGTGGAGAAAAAGGAACCCCTGTGTTGCTGGGAATGCAAACTGGTGCAGCCACTGTGGAAGACAGTATGGAGGTTCCTCAAAAAATTAAAAGCAGAACTACCCTACGATCCCGCAATCGCACTACTGACTATTTACCCAAAGAATACGAAAACCCTAATCCCAAGGGATACATGCACCCTAATGTTTATAGCAACATTATTGACAACAGCCCAAGTGTCCATTATCGAGAGCTGAATGAATAAAGATGTGGTATGTATGGATGGAGCTAGAAAGCATAATGCTAAGCAAAATAAGCCAGTCAGAGAAAGACAAATACTGAATGATTTCACTCATATGTGGAATTTTAGAAACAAACAAAAAAAAAAAAGAAGAAGAAAAGAAAAAAAAACAGAGAGAGAGAGGCAAACCAAAAAACAGACTCTTTACTATAGAGAACAAACAGATGGTGACGAGAGGGGAGTTGGGTGGGGGGATGGGTGAAACAGGTGGTGAGGCTTGGAAGTACACTTATCTTGATGAGCGCTAAGTAAATATACGGAAATGCTGAATCACTATGTTGTACACTGAAACTAATGTAACACTGTATGTTAACTACACTGGGAAAGAAGGAATGAAGGAAGAAAGGAAGGAAGGAAGGAAGGAAGGAAAGAAGGAAGGAAAGAAGGAAGGAAAGAAGGAAGGAAGGAAGGAAGGAAGGAAGGAAGTTAGTTGAAAGGGCCATGCTCCCAACAGAGACTCTAAAGAAGGATCCTTCCTTGCCTCTTCCAGTCTCTGGTAGGCCCATGTGTTCCCCGGCTGGTGGCAGCATCAGTGCAATTTCACATGGCTCCTTCTCTGTGTGTGTTCGTCTCTATGGCCTTCTCCTCATGTGTCTGTGCCCAAATTTCCCTCTTCTAATAGGACATCAGTCACAATGGATTAAAGGCCCTTCCTAATGACCTCATCTTGATTAAATCTGCAAAGACCCTATTTCCAAATGTCATATTCAGAGGTCTTGGGGGTTAGGACTTCAACATATCTATCTGGGGGAGGAGGATACAATTCAACCCATGACCCCAGAGCCAGTAGTCCAAAAGGAGGGTTTTCAAAGATAAAAATGGGAAAGATAATCTATGTGCTCTTTTAAAATAACATTTTTGTGGGGCACCTGGGTGGCTCAGTCAGTTAAGCATCCAACTCTTGGTTTCGGCTCAGGTCATGATCTCACGGTTCATGATTTTGAGCCCCGCATCAGGCTCCACGCTGAAAGTGCAGAGCCCATTTGGGATTCTCTGTGTGTCTCTCTCTCTCTGCCCTTACCCCACTTTGCTCACTCTCTCTCTCTACCAAAATAAATAAATAAACATTTAAAAACTAAATAAATAAAATAGCATTTAATTAAATATCAGTAGTCAAGTCATGGTTCTTTCCAAATGAGGAGAAAATCTGACTATCTGCATCCTAAGAAAGGCTTGCCATGCCTGGCATATCATTTTTAGTATTCTGCTTTGATTTAATGAGTCGGGGAAGGACACAGTCTCACAGCTTTTGCCGGGAACATTCTGGTACTATCCATCTATCACAACTTCGCTAGCTCATGTCTCCCCTGATCAATAAGAATGCAGAATCGATGCCTGTGTCAAGCTGCATGGTTAATTCTCAATCACACACACTGACAGAGGCAAGCAGTTGTGTAAACACTAAAACTAACAAAAACTTTCCACCTGGCTAGAATTTGATCATTTTTTTTAATTGAAAAATTTTCAGACAATATTCTTAAAAATAGTTTGTAATCCCTCAGTTTAGATCACATGGAAGAAGCAGTCCAAGAAAGTAGCCTAGAAATAGCTATATTGGGAGCACCTGGGTGGCTCAGTCAGTTAAGCAAGCATCCGACTTTGGTTCAGGTCATGATCTCATGATTCGTGAGTTCGAGCCCTGCATCAGGCTCTCTGCTGTCAGCACAGAGCCCACTTTGGAGCCTGTCTTCCTCTCTCTCTCTGCCCCTCCCCCCAACCAAAAATAAATAAACATTTAAAAAATAGTTAGACCGGGGTGCCTGGGTGGCTCAGTTGGTTAAACATCTGACTCTTGATTTGGGTTCAGTTCATAATCTCACTGTTTGGTGACTTGGGGCCCCATGTCAGTCTCTGCACTCAGAGCACAGAGACTGCTTGGGATTCTCTCTCTCCCTCTGGCTCTGCTCCTCTCTCACTTGTGCTATCTCTGTCTCTCTCAAAATAAACTAAAATTTAAAAAGTTAGATTAGCAACAAAAACCAACCTGGGAGTAAATTATCAGTGCAGATAATCCACTACTTTAAACTAAGAATTAGCTAGACTTAAAATATCAATAATAGGTTGATACCTAAAACATTGGCATTAAAATTTTACTTAAATAATTCCAGCAGAGTATTAGTTTTCATGTTAAAGAAATTACCACTTATAACATTTATGCGTTCATTACTTTTTCCCAAAGTGTTTAATTATTATCTGTTCCTTCCTGATTAGTTTGTCATAGCATCATAAGCATGGAAATTTAGCAAAAATTCTGATTAAAAATACCTATGGGGGGGAACCTGGGTGGCTCAGTCAGTTTAATGTGTGACTCTTGGCTCAGGTCATGATCTCACAGTTCATGGGATTGAGCCCCTTGTCAGGCTCTCTGCTGAGCGTGGAGCCTGCTTGGGATTCTCTCTCTCCCTCTCTCTCTGCCCCTCCTCTGCTCTTTCTCTGTCTCTCTCTCTCAAAATAAATAAAAATTTTAAAGTATACACTATAAAGAAGGAGCAGGTAGGAGCTGTCAAACAATGTCTAAAGCTGTGAGACATTTGTGATTCTCACTACTTTTGCTCTTGAGATTGGCAACCACTGTATTCACTGCGGTATTCAAAGTAAAAAATAATACCTCCCTGCTGGAGCAGAAGACATCAACATTATCAGGGAACAAGAGTGCTCTTAAATAAGCACAATATTTTTTTTCAATAATGTCAATTATTACTCAAAACTTTTTGAAAGACTTCTTTCCTATAATGCCACCAGAGTGTATAAAATATTCTTCATAATTCCTTTGTTAATTTAGTAAATTCTTATTTAGTGCTTGCCATGTATGTGATATTGTATTAGGTGTCATTGCTTTTTTTTAAAGATTCTAGAGCAGTTCAGAGCAAAGTCAAACACCCGGTATTATTGATCAAGCAGGGTAATTCCATTTAGATCAAAAAACATTTCGCAAAAAGCACACTGCCAGGCAAAGTACAGTTCAATCTTTCTGCATCAAAATAGAGCCCTTTAGATGGTTTCAGAATTTCTTCAGAATAAGTCTGGCTGACACTGGACCTTGGAGGATAACTTTTTAGCAAACAATGCCATTGGTTTCTGAGAATCTACCTGCATTGCCTTATTGTGTGATTGAAGCCATTCTGTCCCCTCAAGCCTCAAGACTCAAATCAGACATCCAGCTGAGCCCAGCAGACATCACCATCATTTAAGACCTTCTCCGGGGACTTATTTTTTCCAGTTCCCCTTGAAAGATCTATACAAATGGTGAGTCATTGTGATTTCTATGCATCACTGCAAATACACAGCATACTCTCACAGAGCTTCCTCTCGTGCCCACACTGTCCTTTCGAATAACCCATTTCCTTACCTAATTTACTCTTCAAGAGAGGATGGGTAGAAACCAGCTCTGCCGATAGATGTGAGTGACTGGATGACCCATTTATATAGCAATATGCTTCCATGTTATCCCCACTTTCTAATACTCATATCCTTGAGTGTCCTGATACTCCATCTGAGTGTGGGCAGAAACCATGATTTGCTTTTAACCAACAGAATATGGTAAAGGTGATGGGATGTCACTTCTATGATTATGTTACATAAGACTTTAATGTCTGCCTTACCAGCAGACTTTCTTTCTTGTTAGCTTTCTTAAGGCAAGCTGCTATGTTGTGAGCTGCCCTGTGGGAAGGTCCACATGGCAAGAAACTGAGGGTAAGCCTCCAGTCTCCAGCCAACAAAAACCCAAGTCCTCAGTCCTACCACTCACAAGAAATTGAATTCTGCCAACCACCATGTAAGCTTGGAGGCAGATCTTTCTCCGGTCAGACCTTGGGATGAGGCCAGTCTCAGCTGACACCTTACAGTGGAGATCCTACAGCAGAGAACCCAGCTAGGCTGTGCCTTCCTCCTAACGTTACCTCATCTCCATAGCCTTGCTTGCTTGTAGCCTTGTTTATTTATTTCACAAAAATGCCCACTGATCTTCAGAAATTCCAGTATAATTCAACAACTGTCAACAACATGCACATTTTGTGGTCAATGCTGATACTAATATCTTGGTCTGTATACACGTTATAATGTGCCACAGTCATGCCCATGCATCCTGTGCCTCTACACATCAGATGACAAACCTAATCCTGTTCTTCATAGTTGCCTTCTACAGTAAATAGGGAATACAAAATAGATAAATCTAATAGAGATAGAAAGCAACCTAGAGGTTGCCAGGGCTAGGAGAAGAGAGAAATGGGGGAGTAGCTGCCTAATGGGTACAGGGTTTCCTTTTGGGGTGATGAAAATGTCTTGGAAGTAAAGAGAGGTAATGGTTATGTAACATTGTGAATGTATTAAATGCCACTGAATTGTACACTTTAAAATGGTTAGTAGTTATTCTATGCTATGTGAATTTTACCACAATAAAGCAAAATTTTTTTGATACAAAGGAAAAAAGAGTAACTAGAGATAAGTAGGAACTAAGAAGGCTTTGAAGGGTTCAGAGAAATAATTTTGAAACATAAAAGTTCAGTCTGGTCACTTTTCCAAAAGGAAAAAACCAAAAGCAACTTACTACACATACTACTTCTAGACACTATGTTCAAGGATCCTAAAAGGTCACTGATGATAAGACTTACCATTGACATTCAAGATACACATTGACTGTAAGACTTATCCATGATTTTGGAAGCATTCAAATGCAAAAAAAATCACTAGACTCAAAGGAAAACACTATCACAAATAAAATAAACACAGCAACTACTAATTTCAGCAGATATATTTTACTTGATGAACCTATAATGTAACTTAGAATGCATGGATATAAAGTGGAAAAATTATAATGTCAACTATGGAAAAAATGCGTGGACTGGAAGATAATAGATAATTACTGGACTGGAAGACAATTTACTTCCTCTGAGTAGAGGAATCATGGGTGAGTTTTCCCATCTTCTTCAAACACTTAAAAAGTGACATAAAAGGATTTCTTCACCTTTCATCAGATTGTGGCTTCCCATCTTCTCCTGGTAGGAAGAGGGCCCTCTGGCCTCAGGCACCAACACGACACAATAAGAGATGAAAATGATGGGACACAATAAGAGATGAAAATGACGGCAATAGAGATGTTTGTTTTTCAAGGTCAGTACTTCTCTCTGAAAACTACATTTATTCAACAAAAATTCATCCAGGGCCTATTACGTGGTAGGCATTGTTCTAGACACTAGGGAGATGACTGTGAGTCTGAAAAGTCTTTGATTATGGAGCGTCCAATCAAAACCACAGGGTGAAGCTGAAGCCCCAGTAGGAGAGTGATAAAGAAGAATAAGAAAGGAGACCAAGAAAGAGGGACTTCTGACCACTCATATAAGGAAAGTCAGCACAGCCTGAAAGGCCACCAGAGGGAAATGGTAGCAAAACACTTGCACCACCCCCCTGGCCTCTGAGCGATTTTGTGATCTGTTGTAAATCAGTGTTCTTTCAGGTGGTGGGCAGAGCCAGAAGCCTAACCCAGCTGTTTCTGGGCATAATGCCAAGGTTATATATTTTACCCAAAATTTTTGCTTTGAGCATCTACTGCTTCATAATCAGAATAAACAAACAAAAATGGGGAAATGGGCTAATATTAACTCCTGCCTTACTCCCATTAGCCAACCAAGCAGGTGGTTTTAGGAGTGACAGGTCCTTTTCTGCTAAAATAATCACCTTATGAATATATAAAATAAGAAATCCCAAGAGAAGCTGAAATTTCACTTCAAGAAAAAAAAAAGAGAGAAAGAATAAGTGAAAGAGAGTGTCATATTTCTCTTTGGAAAGTGCTGGCTTTTTCTGAATTCTAATGGACTATATGTCATTGAAACATTGAAGTGGCCTGAATGATTTTTCTTTTCAGGATGATAATGGATGTGACATAGGTGCTAAAGGACTAACAGGAAGCAAGAATATAAGACGAGCAGATGCTGAAAAGGGACCTTCAAAAAGCTTTTAGTTCTTTTTTATTATTCACATCCCTTAATGGATATGTCTGCATATTGACTATAAAAATCAACTTTCCACATTTGGAAATGATGTGGTGGATTCAGTCCCTAACCTCCTCAAAAAAATCCCTTTAGTTGCTGATGCTTTTGCATTAAAGGAAGTATTAATGTTCCCGCCTTAAGCTTTACATATTGATCACTATTCACTGACTAGAGTAATTGCCTACACATGAAGTGTTGTAGCCTTGAAAGATGTTCTTCGCTTTTGGAACATCCCATCATCATGCCTGTCATGATAAGACAGCATCATATTTGCCTTGCTCAGCTGAAACTGAGACATTTCACTAGCCTTCATGATGACAACCTGACAACCAATTCATTTGGGAATGAGCCTAATGTTTTGTCACTAAAGGACACAAGGTAGATTTCAGAGATCTAAGAAAAGAGATAGTGACAGCTTACGTTGAGCAAATTACCCTTGTTTCTCAGACAGCAGGCAAAAGTATTACAAGGAAAGTGTTTTGACTCTTGGATTTGAAGTGATAGAGCCAAAATAAAGTCATCAACTCTAACAGCTTAAAGAGGACTCTAAAGATCGAGTCCAAAGATCCCCTGGCCATCTGCAGATATCAGAACCTTACCTAGGGGTGCCTGAGTGGCTCAATCAGTTAAGCATCTGACTCTTGATTTCGGCTCAGGTCATGATCTCATGGTTTCGTAAGTTCAAGCCCCACGTCAGGCTCTGAACTGACAGTGCAGAGCTTGCTTGGGATCCTCTCTCTCTCTCTCTCTCTCTCTCTCTCTCCCCCTCCGCCATTCACACTGTCTCTCTCTCTCTCTCAAAATAAAAAAACAAACTTTAAAAAAAGAACCTTACCTAGAAGATCAACAGCCAGTTGTAACTTCTAAGTTTCTTCTTTCCACAGTTACTCACATTTCCACTGAGATGAGAAATGCTTGCAGTAACCTCTCCTACCCACGTGTGTATGCAAAGGCATTCACTCAATTATTTTAGTCAACCAATAACTGCATGTGGAGCCACTGAAACGTGTTATACACTAAGATAGGGTGCAGGGAATACAACAGTGAATAAAGCTTAATTCCCTGTCTTCAAGTAGCTCACAATCTTATGAAGAAGGCAGACATTAACAAATACAATATAACACTGTCAGCAAAGGTCTGTAGAAGTAGAAACAAGGAAGTGATCAATTCACGAGAATTCTCCCAAGTGAGATAACGTTTGCATCAGGTATTACAGACTGAGTAGCCATTCCACAGACAGACACGAGAGAAGCAGGAAAAGGAATTCCAGACAGAGACCTTGGTATGCAAAATCTTAGAAACATGAAGAACATTGCATGCTCAGGATAAGAGGAGTTCAGTGTGGCAAGAATGTGAAGTTGAAGTACACACATATCAAGAAGCAACATAGCAGAAGAGAAGTTTCTAAGAAGGCAGATTTAAAGCCAAAATGTGCACAGCCTCAGAGGCCATACAAAGGAAACTCAATGTGTCCCATAGGTAAATGAGGTAGCCAACACAAGGTTTTCATTTAAACAGGACTGTGCTGGGCACCTGGGTGACTCAGTTAAGTGTTTAACTCCTTATTTCAGTTCAAATCCATGACCCCAGGATTGTGGGATCAAGCCACACATCGGACTCTGTGCTGAGTGAGGAGCCTGCTTAAGACTCTCTCTCCTTCTGACCCTCTCCCCTGCTCTAGCTATAAGTAAATAAATAAATAGGACTGTGCTGTCTTATTCAATTTGATGGTCTCTTAGAACCTGGCATAACACCCTTTCACAATATAAATATTTGTTCAGTGGGTAGTTGCTGCTCAACAGACAATCAGATTTGTGTTTCAGAAAGGTATCACTGAAAACAGTGCAGAGAATGAACTGGAAGGTGGAAGACACCACAATAAAGATGGGTAAAGAGGCTCCTGCAATAGTCTGGGCAAAAGACAATGCTGGCCAAAGGAAGGCACTATGGCCAGCAAGGGTGAGTTCACCAGCAACTTAGGAGACAGAATTAATGGGACTCTGCTGCTGACTGGATGTGGGAATTGAGTGAATAGAGAAGATTTCGAGATGATACTCTGGTTTATAGCTTAACAAAGAGCGTTCCCAAATGGCTCAGAACCCCTATCAGCTCAAAGGGGAGGCAGAAGTTGACAGGATCCAGATCACAGCTGGAAGGGGTAGACTTGGGCAGGGGGTGGGTTGCCTCTTTTTTTTGAGTCAAAAAGAAGGGAGCACAAAGGAAAATTAAAGGGGCTTCTACACAGTGACCTCAGATCCATCCAAAGCCCCTTTATGTAAATGAAAAAAACACAGCTGAGAGCAATCAAAAGAGCTGCCAAAGACCACACTATACGTTAGAAGAATAGAGCAACACAAGAAGTTTCCCCAGGGCTCCTCCCATGATAATTTAATGTTTCTTTATATAAATCAAGACAGCATCAAATACTTGAACTTCTTGAGCATGGAAATGGAAGAGAAGACATGTTTGCAAATTAAGCAAAATCATATACAGCTAGGCCTTCTGCTGTTCTGAACATTCAGCTCTTACCAATTTATTTTGTAACCTGGTACCCTGGAACATTTATTGTCTTTATTCTAAGGAAAATAGTGGGAAAGATCAACAGATGGAGTCATACTAACCCTGAGGCCCTGGTTTTTGTAATGTAACAATTTTTTTTTAATTTAAATTCATGTTAGTTAACATATAGTGAGTATTGGTTTCAGGAGTAGAATTAAGTGGGGTGCCTGGGTGGCTCAGTTGGTTAAGCATCCAACTTTTGATTTCAGCTCAGGTCATAATCTCATGGTTTGTGGAATCAAGCCTTGTGTCGGGCTCTGCACTGACAGCTTGGAGCCTGCTTGGGATTCTCTCTCTCTCTCTCTCTCTCTCTCTTTCTGCCCCCCCACCGCCCGCCGCACTCATGCACACAAGCTCTCACGTGCACTCTCTCTCTCTCAAAATAAACTTTAATACATATATGTATAATTTTTACAGGGGTAGAATTTAGTGATTCATCACTTATATATAACACCCAGTGCTCATCTCCCAGCAAGTGTCCTCTTTAATGCCCATCACCCATTTAGACCATCCCCCCACCCAACACCCCACCAGCAACCCTGTTTGTTCTCTGCATTTAAGAGTCTCTTATGGTCTTCCTCCCTCTCTGTTTTTATCTTATTTCATTTTCTCTTCCCTTCCCCTATGTTCATCTGTTTTGTTTCTTAAATTCAACACAGGAGTGAAATCATATGATATTTGTCTTTCTCTGACTGACTTATTTCACTTAACATAATACACTCTAGTTCCACCCATGGTGTTACAAATGGCAAGATTTCATTCTTTTTGATTGCTGAGTAATATTCCATTGCACATCATCTTTATCCATTCATCAGTCAATGGACATTTGGGCTCTTTCCATTCTTTGGCTACTGTCAGTAGTGCTGCTATAAACACCGGGGTGCATGTGCCCCTTGGAAACGGCATACCTGTATCCCTTGGGTAAATACCTAGTAGTGCAATTGCTGGGTCACAGGGTAGTTCTGTTTTTAATTTTTTGAGGAATCTCCATACTGTTTTCCAGAGAGGCTGCACCAATTTGCATTCCCATCAACAGTGCAAGAGAGTTCCTCTTTCTCCACATCCTCACCAACATCTGAGTGTAATGTTTTTTGAATGAATTAAATGCAGTTGAGTGCAGACCTCAGAGTTAAGTTTTTAAAAAAACAAACTTAGTTTTGCCAAATCTTAATTGAAAAGGAGGCAAGAAAAGTTTTTGCTGATCCATCAGAATACATTTCTGCTGTCTTTACACTACAAATTTTTTACTCTCCTAAAAATAAGGCATTCAGATTTGCTAACTTGTTTTTATTCATCCAAAAGTCAATATTTGGGATGCAATAAATTGAATTTAGGCTTTCAAAATATAACTCATAAGTTGCTAGAGATATAGCAACTACTAAACAGAATAACTTCATGTTTCTTATCAATATTTCTTTTTTTACTATCTGCTTAAAATGTCCAAGTTCTGGGGCGCCTGGGTGGCTCAGTCGGTTAAGCCGCCGACTTCGGCTCAGGTCATGATCTCGCGGTCCGTGAGTTCAAGCCCCGCGTTGGGCTCTGTGCTGACAGCTCAGAGCCTGGAGCCTGTTTCAGATTCTGTGTCTCCCTCTCTCTGACCCTCCCCCGTTCATGCTCTGTCTCTCTCTGTCTCAAAAATAAATAAACGTTAAAAAAAAAATTAAAAAAAAAAAAAAGAAAACAAAAAAAATGTCCAAGTTCTAATGCATGTCCAGCCCCTCCCTCTAGCCAGGTCATGTGAGCATAACCAAAGTTGGGCCCACAGTTGCGTTTTAGGCTAACTTCAACATCCTGATGGGACATGAAGCTTTTGTTTAATCCAAACACCCCAGTGAGGAATTAATATAGAAACAAGGGAAGACAGACTGCTTCAACATTCAGTTTTAACTTCCATATATCATACACTAATAATCAAGACTATCTGTCAAAGTGTCTGACATATAAAAGACATGAAGCAGTTTTTAATATCTCGGTGGAGAGGTCATGGCAGTAATACGAATCATGGTTAATTTTTTAGACCTTCCAAATTACCTAAGTAAAATTAGGAAGGAAGGCAATTTTTATGCATTTCAGATAGTGCTGGTGACAAAGGAAGTAAAATGAACCAGAATGAGAATTCATGCCAGATGCTGCCTTTCTAATTGGTGCCTTGATGCATGATATGAGCATCTTCTGAAACACCATTTTATCCCAGGACCATCCCTGACCCCTAAACTCAGCCAAGTCCCCTTGTCATCTGCTTCTTTTCATCTAGCACATGTCCTATGATTACGTTAATCTCTCTGTACTATAATTACTTCTCATTTTTTTAGTATCGGCTCTTTTAATTTTTTTTAACGTTTATTTATTTTTGAAGGAGAGAGACAGAGTGTGAGTGGGGGCGGGGGCGCAGAGAGAGAGGAAGACACAGAACCTGAAACAGGCTCCAGGCTCTGAGCTGTTAGCACAGAGCCCGACACAGGGCTCAAACCCACAAACCGCGGGATCATGACCCGAGCCGAAGTCAGACACTCAACTGACTGAGCCACCCAGGCGCCCCGTGTATCACCTCCTTGATTGCCTATCTTTCCCACCAGGCAGGAAGCTCCATAAAGACAGATTGTCTGTACTGTTCATCATTGTAAGCCCAGAGCCTCACACATTGTAGGGGCCTAGGAAGTACTTCTTGAATGAATGAATAGGTAAATAAGTGAAAGATGGAATGAAATGGTTTTCTGAATCAACTTTTTTCTGATAAGACCTGAGCATTATTGGGCTGTTAAAAATAATGAACAGTAGTATATTGCAAAGGATTTGAGTTTGGGGTGAGAAAGAATGCTAGATGCTCTGTTAATTTTAATGGCGATTAGTGTTCCTTTCCTTTTTCCTCTACTAGAATCCCTTCGGCCAGAGCTTTCCTGTAGTTTTAGTTGACTGCAGCGACATCTACTGCTGAGATGCAGGAAGATCCATCTTTCCACTTGCTGATTGCAGGTGGTGCCTGAGAGAAGACCCCAGGGCGTCCAGGTGTCACCCTATCATCCTGCATAATGATAACAGTCTTACAGACTGTTATCTCCACTTTACAAACAGGAAACTTGAGTGTATATTCATTAACATATCCCAGAGCAAATCAGGGACAGAGCCCTTAATCCCAACTCCTGGCTATAGTGCCTCTCACTGGAACCTTGCTGAATGATGAAGGGGGATGATTATTGCAGAAATCCCTTGCTAGAGGAAATGCATTGCTAGTATAAACTCCTCTTTATCTGAATACCACCTCTATATCTACATTTGGCCTTGAAAAATTGCCACCTCTTTGGGAATCTGGCCCATAAAAATATGGCAACTCCAAACTAAATGAGTAGGGAGGAAAAAAAAATCAGGAAACCTAAAAGAGTATAATAAACATCCTTATGTCATGTTGCAAAAATAATTTAACGCTGTTATTTTTCCAGTGCCATTGTTCACTTAAGAAGTCACTCTGGGGGCGCCTGGGTGGCTTGGTCAGTTAAGCGTCCGACTTCAGCTCAGGTCATGATCTCACGGTCCGTGGGTTTGAGCCCTGCATCGGGCTCTGTGCTGACAGCTCAGAGCCTGGAGCCTGTTTCAGATTCTATGTCTCCCTCTCTCTCTGACCCTCCCCTGTTCATGCTCTGTCTCTCTCTGTCTCAAAAGTAAATAAACGTTAAAAAAAAAAATTAAAAAAAAAAAATTAGTCACTCTGCAGGGTCTCCTGGGTGGCTCAGTCGGTTAAGCATCAGACTTCGGCTCAGGTCATGATCTCACGGTTCGTGAGTTCGAGCCCTGCGTCAGGTTCTGTGCTGACTCAGAGCCTAGAGCCTGCTTTGGATTCTGTGTCTCCCTGTCTCTCTGCTGACCTCCCCCACTTGCAGTCTGTCTCTTTCTCTCTCAAAAATAAATAAATATTTTAAAAAAAGAAGTCACTCTGTGTTAGCCTCATCACTAAAGCCAATCTGCTATAAAAAGTGTAAAAAAATAAAAAGTGTAAAAAAAAATATTAGAGGCGGGCATTGCCTATGATTATAGACAAACATACCCCAACTCATACAATCAAAATGCTTACAGAACCCCAGATTTTACACAGGACTATGTTTCTTGCGTGAAATAAAATAAAATGTCAAATAACACCCTCCCTGAGCAGCTGTCCCCTCATCAGGTCATTCTGTCAACTGACACCCACTCTGGTGTGTGCACATTCACGCAACTCAATGCCTTCGAGGTCTAAAGTGATTATCATTCTAGCAAGCAACCCACTGTTACGTCCTCTTCACCTCTTTGCTTGATCTCAGAAAGGATGGATTTAGGGGCACCTGGGTGTCTCAATCAGTTGAGCGTCTGACTCTTGATTTCTGCTCAGGTCATGATCTCACGGTTCATGGGATTGAGCTTCACATGGGGCTCTGCTTAGGATTCTCTCTCCCTCTTTCTGTCCTTCCCTGCTCACACTCTCCCTTTCAAAATAAATAAATAAACTTAAAAATAAAAGAAAGTCGATTTATGGATGTCTTCAGAAAAACGTTAAAAGCTATAATTTATCTTTAAACACTTTTTTTTCAACTCGTGCTTAGAAAACATATCAAGACATGCTCATTACAGGTTCAATGGAATTTTATGTTTAAGCAGATGGAAGGGAAAGGACATTGGAGATGGAGAAAATGACGTGGCAGCCCCAGACCTAGCTTCTCTGCCAAGTACCTATGCACTAGGAACAAGTTATGAACTACCCTGAGCCCCTTCTTTCCCAGCAGTAAAATGGGGGTGTTAATAGCTCCCCATTTATCTCACTGTTTGGACAAACAAGGTAATATGTGTTAAAATATTTAGTAAACTATAAGAGGATCACACAAATTTACAGAACTATTACTTCTTAAATCTCTAAAGTGAATCACTGAGGAAATTCTACTATATTTGCATGTCTCTTGATAAACCAAGAAGTCCAATACTTAATAGCCTAAGTTCAAGAAGCAGCCATTGAAATGCAGAGTTTAAACTTACAAAGAACTGTCAAATTCACCTTAACTCAAACTTTTGCTGAAGAGTGAAATAACTTTTCGGGGTGCCTGGGTGGCTCAGTTAAGCATCCAACTCTTGGTTTTGGTCATGATCTCAGGGTTGGTGAGATTGAGCCCCACACCTGACAGTGCAGAACCCCCTTAGGATTATCTCTCTCCCTCTCTCTTTCTGCCCCTCCCCTGCTTGTGCTCTCTTTCTTTCAAAATAAATTCATAAACTTAAAAAAAAAAGAATAAAATAACTTTTCATTTGTCAACGGACATTTGACTCCAATGGACTCATAGCTTGGCTATTGTTAGTAACGCTGCTATAAATGTTAGAGTGCATGTACATCTTCAAATATGTGTTTTTGTATCCTCTGGGTAAATACGTAAGAGTGCAATTGCTGGGTCGTAGGGTAGTTCTGTTTTTAACTTTTTGAGGAAGCTCCACACTGTTCTCCAGAATGGCTGCACCAGTTTTTGCTTAAGATAACTCATGGGGACAACCTTCTGCAGGAAGCCAGGTCTCCTGATTGCCAGCTCATGCTCATTCCAGGTCCCCAGTGAGGCAGGTCTCCCACCCAGCACGAGTAATCTTCTTTCTAGAACACTATCACGTGCCTAGTTCTGCACACCTCCAGTAAAGAGAGGTTTCTGCCTGATTTCATGCTGCTCGGAGGAAACCTGGAAAATAAAACCCATAGGAAAAGACCAATGAATCACAGATTATTCTGTTCCAGAGAACAGAAAATTGTGGAAGAACAACATAGTGGCATGGTTGTACAAGTTCTTCATTTCCACTGCAGACCAGAGATGTGAAGGTGGCAGTGACATCTGGTTGATGCCTAACAACGAGCTCTCCTGAGAAAAGACATGTGTGTTTATTATAAATTTTACTGATAGAAAGGATGCACAGCACACCATGTGCAAGTAACAAAAACAGATATAATGTTCTTTAGGGTAAATGCTACACAGCCAGTTGGTTCTCAAAGAATGCTTTCATTGGTTTTTGCCAAATTAGTCTACCTGCAACCGGCCTAAGGTTGTAATTCATCTCTGGGATGACACGGGAAGTTGCATCCCCTTCCACTAACTCTTCTCCCAATGAATTTACTGCCATTAAGTCTGATGTGGGATCTACTGCTCAACTATTCCTCACCCTGGTACAAATTATATTTACTGAGTTGAAGCTACCCTCAGCTCTGACACTAGATTCAACACACTTTTTAAAGTGCAATCTGCATTATTAACATTTTCTCCATAACTTTTCGTTCTAAACAGTCAACAAAACAGTAAATCAAGCCTCGATTTGTAACACTTACTCACTTCTGTGATATATTCATTATAGCCAATTTCTTTTTTTTTTATTTTTTTAATCTATTTATTTTTGAGAGAGAGACAGACAGAGTGAGAGTGGGGGAGAAACAGAGAGAGAGGGAGACACAGAATCCGAAGCAGGCTCCAGGCTATGAGCTGCCAGCACAGAGCCCAACATGGGGCTCGAACTCACAAACCATGAGATTATGACCTGAGTCGAAGTCAGACGCTTAACCAACTGAGCCACCCAGGCACCCCGACCATAGCCAATTTCAAGCTACCAATAGGACATCACTGAATGTAAATTGGAACAAAGATGAACAGCAGCACACTATTACATAGTATTTCCACCAAAGAGATGGAAATAACCTCAAGAGCGCAGACAGAAAATGTAGTAAAATAATTAGGAAGCGAAGAGTTTTCCGTATGTTTACCTACATTTTACTACAACTTATGTAAGTTTATATAATTTGATTTTTAATAATGGATTGGTTTAGGGGTACCTGGGTGGCTCAGTAGGTTAAGTGGCCGACTTCAGCTCAGGTCACGATCTCGTGGTTTGTGAGTTCGAGCCCCGTGTCGGGCTCTGTGCTGACAGCTCAGAGCCTGGAGCCTGCTTCGGATTCTGTGTCTCCCTCTCTCTTGGCCCCTCCCCCGCTCACACTCTGTATGTGCCTCTCTCTCTCAAAAATAAACATTAAAAAATTAAAAAATAACAGTAATGGATGGATTTAACAATTGGCTTACAAAATCCCTGAAACTTGAACAATCGCTTTTTATGAGCTAGCTCCAGTATGGTACTGGAAAGGATTCACAAAACTGTGAGGGGCATTTGGATTTATATATTAAGAAAAGCACGTTCACAACTAAATGGATGTGGGTTTAATTCCTGGCTCTGCCACATAGTGGATATATGGCCTTGATTTTCAAATTCTTCATAGGTAAAATGGAAAAAATATTACTATCTAACTCCTAGGGTTACTGTGAGGATTAAATCAGGTTTTCTATGTTATCATCATAGCCGATACCTGGTACATATAAAACATGTAAGAGGAAGTGCATGTTATCATTTTGTCGTTGAAGAATGTCCTCATCATTAAGCAGCGTAAAGCGCTTCCAGGTCTCAAAGCGTATGGAAATGGAAGAGATGCCCATAGGCATGGAAAGCACTTGGGAAGGAAGCCAGGGAAGAATGACCCCTTAGATCTTTGAGTCATTATCCTTTCTTTTTCTAAGAATCACTGCTGTCTAGGGTTATTTAAAGGAATCTGGGGAAGGAAGGAAGGAAGGAAGGAAGGAAGGAAGGAAGGAAGGAAGGAAGGAAGAAAGGAGAGAGAAGGAAGGAAAGAAGGAATCTAACCAACTTTTCCTCCCTTCATAAGTTGCTCAGTGACAGAAAAGGACTGAATGTCTTTTATTTCGACCTGAAACTCTAACTTGTACCCCTGTTTTCAGAACCAAGAGAAAAAACTCCCACTGACAACCTTCACTGGGTCTTCAACCCCAGCCAGAGTCTGGCACATGAAGACTGGCAATAGCGGGCACTATGAAGTTAGAGTCCTACTTTCTTTTTTCCAAATAGTAGACTGCAGTAAATGATGCATTCTCTTTGCAGGCAACTCACATTGTTAATTCAGTATGAGATGCTGTCAACTCTGACACTTAAGACTTTGTCCCCCTTCAAATACTTTTTATTAAATGAAGTCTCTATTCAGAGCTTGAGTAATCTAAGTATGAGACTTCACATTTTATTTCCCGCATCTTTCACCTTATTAGATTCGGCCAGTCTTTTGAGTTATTTGTTAGTTTTGACCCTTGTCATCCAATGTATTCCTTCTAGCTTTTTATCATACCCTCTGTATTTTCATCCAATATTAGTAAAAGGTCTGAACAGGTCAAGTTCTCACAGGGAGGCTCATGGCTTTCTCCAAGTGATGTTACTTCATGTACTATCTGGGCTACCATCATCAAATCCAGCCAACTTCACTGTTATGCGGAGTATATTTCTCCATTTTGTCTCTAAGGATACCCGTGAGATACACAATAGCTTTGCTCAAGTTTAGGTACACGGTTTCTATATTATTGTCTATCAGTCCCATGAAACAAACAAATTGAGGTTAGTTTGGTGTTACTTATTCAGAGTGAACCTATTCAGGCTTCCAATGAACACTATCCTTTCCACGGATACAGACAATTTTGTGGGGATTAATATCCCAAGCTTTCCTGTGTGTACTTTCCAGAGCCTACCATTCTCTGTTGATGCAAATTAAAATCTTGTTTGACTGTCTTTAGGCTGTAAGTGCCTTGCCCATTCACCCCTACTCCACAAACATTAAGGCTAGCAGTTAAGCAGCCACTGCCTACATTTAGATACTATCCTGGGATATAATTTATCTACAATATTTACAATCCATTTAAAATAGTTAATGTCTTACTGTCTCTTCACCTACTTAGGATTTAAATAATTGCTCTTCCTCATCGTGTGAAGACTATATTCCTTGATAAAAAGACAAAAGCAAAACAGCATTGTAAAGTTCTGCTTTCTTTTTGCCATTTGCTAACATTACTCCAATCTGCTCCTAAAAATGGGTTTAAGAAAAAGAAAATAAGTCCTCAACAAACGGTGCTGGGATAATTGGGTATCTACATATAAAAGAACATATTTGGACTACCTCACATCATATGCAAATTTGAACTCAAAATGGATTTTTTGAGCGAAAACTACAATAGGAGAAATCTCCATGGCCTTAATAATGATTTTCTAGACACAACACCACAAGCACAAAGGAAAAGAAGATAAATTGGACTTCCTCAAAATTAACAGCTTCAGTGGTTCAAATGACACCATCAAGAAAGTAAAAACCTACGAGTCAATAATGAGAAGAAAACCCAGGGGCACCTGAGTGGTTCAATCAGTTGAGCGTGGAACTCTTGATCTCGGCTTAAGTCATGATCTCACAGTTCATGAGACTGAGCCCCCACACAGAGCCCACATGGGATTCTCTCCCTCTCTCACTACCTCTCCCCCACTTGTGCGTGCTCTCTCTCAAAAAAATAAATAAATAAACATTAAAAAAAAAGACAACCCAATTTCAAAATGGGCAGAAGATTTGAAAAGACATTCCTCCAAAGAAGATATGTGAATGGCCAATAAGCACATGAAAAAATGTTCAACATCATTAGTCATTGGGGAAGTGTAAATCAAAGCTACAATCTGAACAAAGTTTCTTTTTGAAGTGATGAAAATGTTCTAAAGTTGACTATGGTGAGGGTTGCACATATCTGTAATTTACTAAAAAAAAACATTCAAGGGGCGCCTGGGTGGCGCAGTCGGTTAAGCGTCCGACTTCAGCCAGGTCACGATCTCGCGGTCCGTGAGTTCGAGCCCCGCGTCAGGCTCTGGGCTGATGGCTCCGAGCCTGGAGCCTGTTTCCGATTCTGTGTCTCCCTCTCTCTCTGCCCCTCCCCTGTTCATGCTCTGTCTCTCTCTGTCCCAAAAATAAATAAAAAACATTGGAAAAAAAATTAAAAAAAAAAACATTCAATTGCATACTTTAAATGAGTGAATTGTACAGAATATAAATTATATCTCTATAAAGAGAGACAACAATGATGTCATTTCACACAATGACTTCACTTCACACCCGTGAGAATAGCTACAATCAAAAAGACAATAATAAGTATTGGTGAAAATGCGGAAAAATTGGAACCCTCGTGTATTGTTGGCTGGAATGCAAAATGGTGCAAATGTTCTAGAAAAGAGTTTCAGCAGTTCCCCAACATGTAAACAGAGTTACCACATGACCCAGCAATTTCACTCCTAGGAATCTATGTAAGAAAAATTTAAAAATCTGTCCACAGAAAAGCTTGTACATGAATGTTCTTAGCAGCACTATTCATCATTGCCAAACAGTAGATACAACTTAAATGTTCGTCAACAGAAGAATGGAAAAATAAAATATGGTAAATCAACACAACGGAATATCATTCAACAATAAAAAGGAATGAAGTACTAACATATGCTACAACATGGATGAACCTCAAAAAAAACTATGCTAGATGAAAGAAGCCAGTCACAAATGACCTCATATCATAAGAAATGTCCAAAATAAAAGGTTCTAAAATTTGATTTTGCTGATATTTTTACAACTTCACGAATATACTCAAGCACACTGAATTGTATATTTTTTAACAAGTGAATTTTATGATATGTAAAGTTCATTTCAATAAGGCTGTTTAAGAAAGAAAGAAAGAAAAGAAAAGAAAAGAAAAGAAAAGAAAAGAAAAGAAAGAGAAAGAAAGAAAGAAAGAAGGAAAGAAGGAAAAAAAGAAAGGAAGGAAGGAAGGAAGGAAGGAAGGAAGGAAGGAAACGAGAACAAACTTTCAGAAGATAGAAGAAAGATAAAAGTGAGTATTGGAGCTGAAAGCAAGAAAGGCTTGAAAGGAAGAGGGTTAACAAACAGGATCGTGGAGGTTTGAAAGGCGGCCCTCCAGAAGCTGAGCAAGAAGGGAACAGCGCCACCACCCAAAATGAGCAGACCTGGCAAGGGGGGACTTGAAAGAGCATCACCCGAGTGCCCAGGACTCACCTGAATGTCTACCAACTCCTGCAGACCAGCTGCCTTGCCAAGGATCCCTGCTGAAGCCACGCTTGAAGTCACTCACTTCTCCTGTTGGTTGGTCACCTACCAGCACTTTGTTTTGTTTGCACCAAGGCCTCACTCCCTGCCTAGCCAGCAGCAGTGATGTCTGGCCATGCTGTAATCTTGCTTAGTCCCTTGAGAATACCCCAGTGGACCCTCCACACCACAGCCAATGCCCCAGCCCATTCAAAGCCCAGTGAAGGGGCCACAGACTTGGAGGTTGTATGTATTTGGTGAGCAGGTGGGATGGGGAGGCTGAAGGAAACAATCTAAAAGCCCCTGACAAGCTAAAAGTCATTAACGACACACCAATTATAAAAGGTTTTGTAAGATCAAAAGATTTTAAAGAGTGAAAACTGATAGGGGCGCCTGGGTGGCGCAGTCGGTTAAGCGTCCGACTTCAGCCAGGTCACGATCTCGCGGTCCGTGAGTTCGAGCCCCGCGTCAGGCTCTGGGCTGACGGCTCAGAGCCTGGAGCCTGTTTCCGATTCTGTGTCTCCCTCTCTCTCTGCCCCTCCCCCGCTCACCCTCTGTCTCCCTCAAAAATAAATAAACATTACCAAAAAAAATTTTTAAAAAAAAAGAGTGAAAACTGATAGAAACAACAATATCTCAAAGTGAAAAAACAATGAGGTCAAGAGCAAGGGTGGATGCACTGGCCTCCAGGAATACTCTGTATGGTTTAATATTATTTTTCTAATTTACAAATAGGGAAACTGAGGCTCAGAGGGGTTAACTAATGTTTTCAAGTTCCCAGAGCTAGCAAGTGATATAATCTACATCATTCTGACTCCACCGCTCCCACATACGTGCACTGTCTCCTTTTTCTGAAACCCAAATTCCTCCTGAAACCAGTCATTTTTTTAAATTCCACCTTTAGCTTCCTCATAAAGTTCATTTTCAGTTGTACTATCAGAACAGAAATTTTTAGAAACTACTATCACTCGTGAGTTATGTACTCATTTAAAGTGAATGGATAGATGGGGCGCATGGGTAGCTCAGTCGTTTAAGTGTCTGACTTCAGCTCAGGTCATGATCTTGCAGTCCATGAGTTTGAGCCCCACCTCAGGCTCTGTGCTGACAGCTCAGAGCCTGGGGCCTGCTTCAGAGCCCGTCTCCCTCTCTCTCTCTGCCGCTCCCCTGCTCACACTCTGTCTCTCTCCCTCTCTCAAAAATAAAAACATTAAAAAAATAAAATAAACTTAATGAATAGAGACAATATTTTTCTCTTGGCTTTCTTTTTGCTTTGCTGGAATCCCAAGGTGTGGCTAAGTAAGCCCAGCATTCTCTCCTATTCTAAGATCAAATGGGCATTGCCGCTTACATTTCAGCTACGACTCAGTGCTGCCTTGATCATATTCGCACTTCCTCTTGTTTCCTTTGTCTTCAGAAATTAAAACTATGATCAGGGCAAGGCAAAAGCTCAGGGACAGCTCCGTTCCACTGTTGGTGCTCCCTTGTCACATATGACCCCTGGGAACGACATAAGATCCTGCACTAGTTTAGTGATCTGGTTTTGGAAGAATTGTTCATTATTCCTCACATGTCAAGACCTAAGGGACATCACTCCTGTTTCCTTCTACTTTTACTTTCACCAAATATATTCCACTTGGCCTCAATCTAAGATATTGTACTGTCACCTTACAGCTACGTTCCCACACAAATGTCCTTCAAGGCACATCTGCTTCACTGGAAGAAAGATTCCCCTTCTGTAGCAGTCACTGCTGGTTGCCTATCCAACAGTCACTTACTCCTTCCTTCTTAACAGAACCCTAATTCTATCTATGTGGCCCCCTCCTTAGTGCAAGAAATGGCTCCTGACTGGCCTATGCCAGCAGTCAGCAAACATTTTCTGGAAAGAGTCAGGTAGTAAATATTTTTTACTTTGCAGGCTGTAAGATCTCTGTTGCAACCACTCAACTCTGACGTTGTAGGGTGAAAGCAGCCACAGAAAATAGGTAAACAAATGGCATGGCTACGTTCCAATAAAACTTTATTTATAGAAACAGGCATCAGCCCAGATTTGGCCCAAAGGCTGTACTCTGTTGACGCCTGGCTAATTCACCAGGACCAATGTAGTTCCATTTATTTTGCTAGCGATTGGTTTGCACATGGGCATATGATACAACCACGGCCAATACGAGATAAACAAAGATCTGTGAGCAGCTCCTGGGAGTCTTTCTTCCTTAAAAAGACGGTGAAAAAGAGATGATCCCTCTTTTCTGCTGGATATCATCACATTGGGATGTGATGCCTGGAAATATAGCAATTTTGAGACCATGGAAATTTGGGAGCCATTTTGATCTGAGGCACATCCTGTGGTTCCCTTAATTGTAAACAGAGAATCGTAACACATAACTATGAAACCTGAATTATGTAAAGTAAATCCGGTGCTTAGCAGGATGGATGTAGAGCAAGCATCTAGTTAATGAGAGCTACTACTGCTAGTTTTACTCTATATTTATGTGCCCATAAAAATGCTATGTAAAAGGTAGGTGTTCAATAAAAATTCTGAAGAAATATGTACTTGGAAGTCCATACTTGGATATTTTTCTCTCTAGAGCAAGGCTAGACTCGTTCTGTTCCAATCTGCTCTGACAGGGACTCTCCTGTGATAAACAGCACATTCATGTGGCTTCTTTTTAGGATTCAGCCTGTGATCCTTCGCCGAAGGGAGCTGGGTGCTGGCTTCCTTGGCATGACACTCTAAGCAGCCACAGGGAAGTCCTAAAATTCCACACTTCCTATAAGCAAAAATAATAACCATGGAAGTGATTTATCTGAGTAGCTGGGTTCATGGTAAGATTGGTCAGTAAGATTAAACATACTAGTTGAGAGTGGCATAGTTCAGGGGCGCCTGGGTGGCTCAGTCGGTTAAGTGTCCAACTCTTGACAGTGGCTCAGGTCGCGATCTTGCGGTGAGGAGATCGAGCCCTGTATCAGGCTCCATGCTCAGCACGGAGCCTGCTTGGATTCTCTCTCTCCCTCTCTCTCTCTGCCCTTCCCTCCACTTGTGCTCTCTCTCAATCTCTCTCAAAATAAATAAATAAACATTAAAGAAAAAGAGAAAAAAGAGGATGGCATCGTTCATCCGCATTCCTCCTCTGCACTAGGTAACAGCCAGGCCGTTTTACTTTTGAAGACACTAAGGCAGAGACAGATGAAATGCCCTTGTCATTATCATTAAGAGGAAACAAAACAAAACCAATTAAATTAAATTTTAAAACAGGGCCCAAACTAGCTAGTCTAAGGATCTAAAGAATTCTGTCTTGAACAGATGGGAGGACCAACCAACTGCAGCTTTAATAAAAGCAGATACTGGGGGCGCCTGGGTGGCTCAGTCGGTTGGGCGGCCGACTTCGGCTCAGGTCATGATCTCGCGGTCCGTGAGTTCAAGCCCCGCGTCGGGCTCTGTGCTGACGGCTCAGAGCCTGGAGCCTGTTTCAGATTCTGTGTCTCCCTCTCTCTGACCCTCCCTCGTTCATGCTCTCTCTCTGTCTCAAAAATAAATAAAACGTTAAAAAAAAAATTAAAAAAAAAATAAAAGCAGATACTGTAAAATTCTAACTCCTTTTTCAAAAGACCTTCTGGACCCCTTTATGTCCTAAGTGAGGCTTCCTCAACCTCCCAGATAAAAAGTTATATCCACTGGCCCCTTGCTGCTCACAGCGTAATCCAAAGACCAGCAGCATCGTCATCTCCTGGGAGCTTTGTTGCAGCATCTCGGGTCCCACCCCAGACCTACTGAATCAGAATCCACATTGTAAGGGCACCTGGGTGGCTCAGTCAGTTAGGCGTCCGACTTCAGCTGATCATGACCTCACCATTCGTGAGATGGAGCCCCGTGTCAGGCTCTGTGCTGACAGCTCAGAGCCTGGAGCCTGCGTCGGATTCTGTGTCTCCCTCTCTCTCTGCCCCTCCTCCGCTCATGCTCTGTCTCTCTCTCTCAAAAATAATAAACATTAAAAAAAACCCACATTGTATCAGGATCCCCAAGTAATTTGTATGTATGTTAATGTTCACTGCTTTTTTTTATGCTCAGCTATGTAAAAATATTAAGACATTCACGGCGTGGAGAAGTTGAATGTGACTGATATGAACTAAGTAGTATGAATTTATATGAACTAAGTAGTATAAAACACTCCATTTTCAAGTTCATATCCTAATGCTACTGCCTTTATGCTAAATGTTCTGAAGGTAGTCATGTTGTGATTTCTTTTTCTTTCCTAACAGCATTATATAATTATCCTCCATGTTTACCTTACAGGCAAAAATGTGGAAAAAAGAAACAGAAACCTTACCTATAGCTGGAAAAAATAATATTTGAAAGGTGAAAAACTCGAATAATTATTTGTGCCATCTCTAAGGCAGACAATTGCTTTACACTACAGTGGTTAAATAGTTAATGGCGTGTTGGGCAGACCACTGTTGGGGAGAAAAAAAAACAGATCAGCAAAGACCTCTAGAAATCCTTGTCAGATTTTTAAAGAGTTCAATTATTATACTCTCAAAAATATCTAGGTTTTCAAATGTCTTTTTGGTAGTGGACTCCCTCTTCTCAAAAACATTGTATTAGTAATTCCCAACATACAAAAGCTCTGTGAGGAGGGAGGCAGAAAAGGATTGGAACCCACGGGCCTTTATTTCAGCAGACCTCTTGCCCTTTGCTGTCTGTTGAAATCAACCTAACGTTTAAGATCTCATATAAATGAGCTTTTGCTTCATTTTGCACACATATACTTACTCATGTAATGTTACAAAACTTCTAGGCACTAAGCGTTACTATGCCCTTTTTTAGAGTTAGGAAAACCAAGGCTCATAGAAGTTAAAAACTCATCCAGGGTCAATAGTGATTAAACAAAGGATTGAATCAAGGATTTCCTGACTCCAAATTCTAGGCTCTCCACTGCCAAGCATTAGTGTTATTTCTAATGCTTTCCATGGTTCCTCCTGGTCAAGATTACTCTTTCACCCTTTGGTACACTCAGAGCATTTTTTTCCCACAGCATATATCACATCCTGCCTCACACTACAGATTTTTCTTCCCGATGAATCACATGCTTCTGGAGAGCAGACACTATTCTGCTCATCACTAATGACCTAGCAATAATTTATAAATAGCAAACCGTTTTCTGGGGATTGTCTTTGAAGGAGGAGAATTACACACAGAAGCAGACCCCTGAAAACGCAAAGGGATCACCAAGATGCTTTTGCTTCTGCTAAGCCACATTTATCACTGCCATGACCATCTGGCCCATGGGGTCATGTGACCAATTCTCACCAACAGAATCTGAGTGAAAGAAAAGTAAGTCCATTCCAAGCTAAAGAGTTCCCAGCCCGCTTCCCCAAGTTCTCTCTTTTTCCTGCCTTCTGGCTAGATACAGAGGATCCAGTGAAGCTGCTTAGGCCCAAAAAAGATGTGAAGACACGTGATGGAAGAATAATTGAGTGACTATGGGAACTGTGAGAAGAGCAAGTAATAAATCTATTGTGATTAGTCACTGAGATGGGAATTGTTTGTTACAGCAACTGGCCCTCCCTGACAGATACACTCCCACTTATCCAATGTCCACCATTTAGCTCTTTGAGTTAACAACTACTCTTTCACGATATAAATGTTTCCAAACAAATTAGGGTTACAAGGTATTCTTACTTTAGTGTGTAAGGGGGAAAAATGTAAACTTTAGAATAAGGAGGAGATTACTGAATATCTCGTAATGGAGTGCTAGAGTCCCTGAAAATTATGTGATTCCATTAGGGCTCTGCACTGGCTTTGGACTATTTTACAAATCTTTAAATCATAGATAGCTCATAGCAATACAAATAATTCTTCTCTAGGGAAAATACTGGAAAAAGTTGGCCTGCATCCCTTTTTTTTTTCCTTTTTAGAGAAAGACAGCACAAGCCAGGGAGGGGCAGAGGGAGAGAGAGGGAGAGAGAAAGAGAGATTGAGAGAGAGAGAGACAGAGAGAGAGAGAGACAGAGAACCCCAAGCAGGCTCCACACAGAGAGCAGAGCTCAATGTGGGGCTTGATCCCACAATTGCAAGATCATGCCCTGAGTCGAAATCAAAAGCCAGCCACCTAACCGACTGAGCCACCCAGGCACCCGGCCCTATATCCATTTCTAAATTCATTTTAACAGACCTTGAGTCCATGTAAATTTGTGACTCTTTGATCTGTGCTTTGAACTGGTTGAGGCATCTGCCTGGTTCCTTTATTAATTAATGAGATTTTAAAAATCTTTGACATTTTCATTTTATATCTCAATGAGAATCATGATTAATCCTAATTTTAAAATGTATCTTGTAACAACTATGAATTATTGATGGTCCTTCAAAAAGTCTTAAAACCAAGGTCTTAGAGAAACAGTGTTGATACAGTGGAAGGGATTAAGTGACTGAAGCCACTCTGAATCCCAGGGAGGTCCTACGGCGCCATCACCTGAGCTCAGAGGAAGATTGCAAAGTGAGGATGATGACATGGTGACCAGGGAGACGGACCAGGAAAAGCCCACAAGAGTCCTCTGAAAACAAACTCCCATGCATCATAGTTTTCCCATGGCTTGCCCCCACCCCTTTTCTATTAGTGGGTTAAGTCAATAAGTCGTCTCTGTGGTTTCAATAGCTGAGCCCTGAGTAGTAAGGTCTACTTGGCAATAACTCTTCATCTTAACACTCTGTGAGTGGCCTCCCCTACCTATCTGCTTCCCTGCCTGTGGCAGGGCTCAAAATCCCAAGGTCTTGGTCCTGCAGGATGTGCAATACTTTATCAGGCTTGTGATAAACAAACCCAGGTAGTCATTCACCGGGTGCCTATGGCTGATCTCACATCAGACCTTATGCAGTTGGAAGTCAGCAACATTACTTTGGGTATTTATCCCCAAGGATCCATCAAATCCATCCTGCTCTGAACAGCTGTTGTCTTCTTTCAAAAGAAGCAGCTTAAAAATCAAATCCCATTATTTCAGAAATATTTCAGCCCTGCAGGAGAACTTAGAGATGGAAGATGTAAATCAAAATCCCCTCCACTGTGAGCACTCCTTCATTTTAAATTCCTTCCCTGGGTCTTGATAATCTGTATGTTTGTGAAGTTTACTTTAAAGATTCTCCACATGAATTGAAACTGGGACCCCTTGTTGACCATATATCTATATTTTGTGCCATGTTCTGTGAAAGAATCTTTTTTGTCCAACAGAAAAGCAGAATAGTTCTGAGTTGGAAAGGCAGCACCCTGTGGTTATTAATTCTCAAACGCCAAAATGAAATGAACAAGTTCACCAGCTGATTTCAACCTCCCCTGACCACTAAGCTTGGCTTTGAGGCTTTAGCATCCTTCTTTTATGGTCTCAGTTGGAGACAGGGAAAAACTACCAAATTGCTCTATTTTCTGAAATGCAAAAGTTAAATGCATTCTTTTGCTGATCCAGAGGAAGTAAAACAAATAATGTCTGAGAGACTCCAAATAGTTCGATTCTTAATACGGCGCAGCAATAGCATCTGATGAAGTAATTCAACTTAATTTAGCAGCATGTAACTGCAAATCAGGAAATAAGGACACTGTTTCCACCACTTTCTCAATTTTGGTTTAGCACAATTGGAAGCTTTTTAACATCACCTTTGTTTACTTCCTCTGTGTTTTTCGAAGAGGGCAATTTATACTTAATTTCTTCCTTTCTGAAAATTTTCCCAATTCTCTCAGTATTTCTTCTTGTTTAATTCTCAGGAGAGCCTACTAGGATTCTGATTCTGATTACAAAGGTTTCAGTTCACAGCACTCTCCTCAGAGGTAACGTGCCTTATTAATGTTTTTATTAACTGTAGCTGATGAAGAGATTATCTTCTGGCTTAGTTCCAAGACTCCATCTCTAGCTCTCCAAAGGAAAAGTGACTGCTGAGTTTTCACATAAGAAATTCATTCCTAATGAAAGAAATGTGATTTTTTTCTCCTAATTCTCCAATTCAATGAAATTTAATTACAAAAATTCAGATAAGGGCTTCAGCTTCTGTAAAGCATTAAGTCTATTTATTATCTCATACAGATCATTGAATAAATAAAGATGAGTAATTTGGAGCTGAGATATTTGAGTGTAGGTTTCCAGAAGGATCTCCATAATCAACAGTCCAAATTTATTTTTAGGGAAACTTTGATACAAGAACCCAATATCTAGGACCTCGTACAGGGCATTAAAGACATGAAAAGAGAACATTTTTTTCAAAGAAGTACCCCAAAGCATTTAAAATAATATTATTATAATTATAATTTTCCTGCAGCCAGAAGCAAGATACAAAAAGACAACCAGGGGGTACCTGGGTAGCTGAGTGGGTTAAGCATCCAACTCTTGATTTCAGCTCAGGTCATGACCTCACAGTTTGTGAGATCGAGACTGGCATCCAGCTCTGTGCTGACAGCACAGAGCCTGCTTAGGACTCTCTCTCTCTCTCTCTCTCTCTCTCTCTCTCTCTCCCTCTCTCTTTCCCCTTATCCCATTCATGTGCTTTCTCCCTCTCTTCTAAAATAAACTGAAAAAAAAAAAAAAAAGACAATCAGATTCTCTGACTTGGGGAAGCTATGATCCAGTAGCCAAGAGAATCAGGTTCAATTAATTTCTCACTTTCATCTAGCTGATACTATGACTGTTTACATTCTTTGGTAGAAGCAATCAAAGGCCTTACCTCCATCAAGCCACCTAATTCACTATTTGGAAATTTTCTAAATGATAGATCACTGTGGGAATGCAGTCTTCTTTTTTTTTTTTTTTTTTTTTTTTTTTTTTTTTTTTT